>NC_142752.1:4067500-4235000 GCF_051943395.1 Hippocampus bargibanti
CATGACTGCATTCTCCAGAATCGGTCCAAAGTTTGACAGGGGTGGAGCGCTGCGAGACGGAGGCGTCGTCATCGCGGTCTTCTTCAGAATCGTCTTCGGAGGAGCTAGAAATGGCCTCCTCGCTGGGCGGTGGGGGCGCGCTGGCCGCCGTCTTCCTGTGTACCACCGTCTCCTCCTTGTTGCTCTTATTGCTACGGGAAAAGCACCAACAGGTATTTGATCACGTTTTGGGGAGAGGGGGGGGGGGGGGGGGGGGTTAAAGTTCAAGTAAGGTGAATAAAAACAAAACAAAAAACAGGTTCATATGTAAAATGTCGACAAAGTTGCATGGCGGCGGTTTGTCAAATTAATCAGGTCAGTCACGAACGAGACTGAAAACCGTTTCATAGTTGATGAAGATTTGGGAGTCATTTTTCAAAGTAGTTTGTCTCACCGCTATTCAAAAGAGATTAGGAAGAGAGATCCATCCATCAGCCCTAATGGCAAACTGAGATTTTGGTTTTTCTTGGTGGGGTCGGGGGGTTGAATGACAGTCGGCTCAGCACTCATAAAAGTTCAACCATTACTGCTGTGTTCCCCTATCTTTCATCTTTCCGTACAGGCTGGTTACATGTTTGAAGGTACATCACATAGGTACTATGGTCAAAGTGAAGTGAGGAGCTTCATTTTGAGTAGTCATGCTCAGCTGCACTTGTACTTTTGAATTGCTGATTTGATTATTGGTCCACTGCCGACGACTTGCACACTGCAAGAATCAAGACAAGGGTGGTAAATAGAAAATTCTACTGGACCCTCCGCACCCTGCCCACCACCTTTTCCAGCTACTTACAAATTCCGTGTGTGTTCTACATACTTGGCCAATAAAGATGATTCTGATTCTGATCTGACATTTTTAGATTGTGAATATTGTGAAGTCTTGGTAACAAGCAACTATGTCAAAGTAAGTTTAAGAGCTTCATTTATACCAAAAAATTGTTTTGCTGCCATCCTGTCAATCATTTTGAGGTCAATTATGTACTTTGACGATAGAAGTATGGATGCAGAGATTCACCCCAGCACGGATTTGGCTGTCTCCTCCGGTTTGCGGACAGTGAACGGGCTAGGATCCACTCCGACCGATTTGGGCATGAACTCCCTGTAAGTGAGAAGTGAGAGGTTAGCATAGCGGAGTTAGCATCGGCGTCATAGATAGCAAGAGATGCCGTCGCACCGGGCCGAGTTGGTCATGGCTTTGCAGAAGGTGTCGTCGAAGGAGGTGAGCTCGTAGGGTTTGAAGAACTCTGTGTAGATGTCGATACTCTCCTCGAAGCGGTTCACTCGCTTCACCGATAATTTCTTCATGGTTTCGTCGCACGGGACTGCCAAGCAAATTGATTTTTTTGCAAAACCTTTCACATAGCGGTCATAATTATTTTCCCGAAAATGACAATTTCATTTCAAGGGAATCAATGAAAATGATTCTTCAGCCGTCATCTGGACTTCTTTGAATGTGTTGGACGTTTGGCTTCTTATCCAAGAAACTTCGTCAGCAAACTAAAGTCTTACTGGTAGTTTAGGCCCTATATATATATAGCTATACCTACATATATTGATATATCTATACCTATATATATTTATATATATATAGGTATATATATTGCTGACGAAGTTTCTTGGATAAGAAGCGAAACGTCCGACACCTTCAAAGAAGTACAGATGACGGCTGAAGAAACCTTTTCATCGATGGACCACTCCTGTACAACTGAGAGCTTACACAGACGTATTTCAAGGGAATCCATTTTTTTTAATTGTGAAAACTTTCTTGCATCACATTTTCCAATTTGACTCCACCAGAATTTCCTTAACTTGTGCAAAATTATCCTGCAAAGCGCATATCGCTGTTACCTTCATCAAATGCGATAGGCAAGTAAGACAAGACTCCCTCTGACCACCACAACGTGTAGCTGCGAAAAGACAAACAAACAAACAAACAAACAAACACAAAAGAGAAAATGCTTAAATGTCAAGCGGCTTGGACTCTGGGGGCGACATAGACAGTAACCTATATAATAAAACTGGTTCTGACAGGAACACGGACGGATCACGCCCAACGCTCTTGTGCATCATTCATTATATTTTGTGTGATCAATTGGCATGAATTCATTGAGTGTGATGATGACCCTCTTGTGTGTGTTTGTGTGTGTTTACATGAATTCAGATGCGACCGAGTTAATTTCTGGGAATAAAGGCTGAGCCACCTCGACCCATTGTGGGCAAATGAACCGGCCAGTAGCGGGAAAGTAGGTCTACTTTTGTGTCAGCACAAAGATAACTGCATGCAAACAAAACATTTTTTATCAAGCTTGACCAAGCGTGCAAAGCAAAAGACAGAAAAATCATCATGGAACAGCAACTTGGCCTAGTTTTTATATTTACAAAGAAAAAAACAAATTATCTCTACACAACCACAAAAAAAATCTATTTATCTATCCATCCATCCAATAAATTATGTCTGTAATAAATTATATATTTAATAAATTATCTATATATCAACAAATCAATCTATGTATCTAGCTAGCTAGCTTGCTAGAAACCTAGCAAGCTAGATACCTATTCCGGATAGTTAAAATGATACAAAAAAACGAACCATTTTTTTTTGTATTAAAAAATGCTGAGCATAACAATGGAAATAAATATATTGCATTGATTTATTAAAAGTTTGTATTATAAAATAACCCTTTTTTCTTTTTTGATGTACAAAAACGGGGACAGAAATTTTGGCGTTCAATAATTTAGGTAGAAATACCAAAACTGGATTGTAACAAAACCAAAATTAGCTGTATTATCTTTCTTTCTGATAAAAATTATATACTATATTTTCCGGAGTATAAGGCGCACTTTCAATAAATATTTTTTTTCTCAAATATAATAAGTCAGTATACAAATGTTTTGTGATTATAAGGCACACCACATTATAAGGCACACCTGCGTACAAGGCGCAGGGTGATCTTTTGAAGAAAATTAAGGCTGTGGGATAAGCCTTATACACCGAAAAATACAGTGTATAATTCAAATACAGTATTAAAAATCTCCAAGTATAAAATCAAGGATATTATTCGCTTCCCAAATATTTGGCCAAATGCAAATACATTTTTTTGTGTGTTACCTGCGTCTATCCAAGGGAAGGGCCATTGTGCTTTTCTGATGCAGGTAGTAGTCCGTCGGCAGGTCCCACAGGTGAGGCCTGTTCTCTGTTGGTTGGTATACTTGGAGAAACAAGTTGATGGCGTCCTGTCTATCCGCATCTGGAAAGCACAACCAGGAGAGCAGCCACCAAAATAAAAAAATCAATAAATGAAGAAATAAATATATACATAAATAAATAAATACATTAATGAAGAAATGAATGAATAAATGAATGAATAAATAAATAAATAAATATTAATAATAATAAGTATAAGTATTAGTATTCAAAGAAAAATGAAGATCAATATGAGAAAAGTCTTAAATGAAAATAACTGCTCTTGCCAGTATTAAGTCATAGCTTGTGATAGCACAATTCAAAATGTGACTGGAGTTTAGACCTTCAAAATAAAGTTGCATGAGGAGAATAACATTTTACACACCGAAAAAAAAATTATATGATTCTATGACCATTTTACAAAAAAATAGCATTTTAATCCTGAAAACATGCCACTGTTGTGAATTAACTTATTTAGGAGAAACTATTATGTATATATATTACCCTATTATTATTATTATATTATTATTTACTATTAAATGGTGAGTATAGTTTTTGCTTTTTTTGAATGTCGCTGTGCCGATGACCATTTTGTGTATGGGAGCCTTTTACTGAGTAAATTGCTTGTTCTGTAGCCACAAAGGGACATAAGTCTTCTTGTGCCGGTCCCAAGCCCGGATAAATACAGAGGGTTGTGTCAGGAAGGGCATCCGACGTAAAAGCTTGGCCAAAACAAACATGCGGATCAAACCTCTAAAGATGGTAGACACCGATTTGCTGTGGCGACCCCTTGAAGGGAAAAGCCGAAAGGAAAAGAAGAAGATTATAATTATTATAATATTATATATATATATATATAACTATTTAGGGGAAAATTTGGATTTTCCGAGAAAGAAAACATATAATTCAAGAATGGTATTGCAATATTAGATGTAATATTGCCAAATGCATAATCTTATATCAAAGTATGGACATTTACAGGTGTATATTTACATTATGTAAAAATATAGTTGTTTTTCGCCCTTTAAAAAAAATCACATTAATAAACTCAACACACTATCTATTGTAACAATATTTCTACTCCCAATAAAAAATAAAAATCCAAAATTGGATTGAAAAATCTGAAAATGTTACTTTGCAGACCTATAACTACTTTTTTTGCTCATAAATGACTTCATTTCCATGACAACGCGAGCGCCTGGCGTCTTTGTCTCTCTCTCCTCACACACACCTGAAAAAGCGTTGCTGTAGTAGCGCGACAGCGTTTGCATGATGTCCTTGGAGTGTTGAGTCCATGGCGCAATTTTTCGATAGGTCTTAACCCGGTGTACAAGTTGCGAGCCGCCGTACTGCAGCGAAAGCGTGTCACCGTGGTCCTCGTATAACTCTTCAAACAACCTAAAAAAAAAGCAGAAAAGGAAACTGATTTAAATATATATATATATATATATATTGAGTTAGTTGCTATGCTAGTTTGTTTCTTCTTAGTTAATTCTTAGCATTTTTTTAAACATTTTGGATCATGTGCTAAGCAGCTAAGCACATGATCCAAATCAAAATGTCATCCGATTTATGAAGTATACGGGGGAGTGTATTATTTGGGGCGCCTGTGCTTATTCAGAAGTTGGATGCATTGCCATCAAAAGAAAAAAAGAAATCAAAGCTCTAAAGGGGGTCACGCTAGGAGACTATCCAGAGGAAGGAGACAATTTCAGATTGTCTAAAAATGGTTAGAATTTACAATTAAAAAAAATTGGTTTGTATATATATTTCCTAAAACCAGTTTATTCAGGGTTCACGCCTGAGGACAAATAGTGAAAAGATGCAAAGCAAACTACATTAGGGGAGATTTGAGCGTATAGATTAGGTGATTAAAGCCGCTGTGCATAATTTTTCTGCTTCTAATTTGCAAAGGCGTATTCATTGAAAAAGCCCGAATTAGCAAGTACACATATTGACAAACACAACTGTACATGTGGTGGCCATTTATTTGTTTTAAGATACTAATTGGAAAAAAAGGAGCATTACCTCACACAATCGGTGTCAAACTGGAGTTTGGGCTTGTCAATCATTCCTAGTGCGTAGAGTTGATAGGCAAGTGCGCACTTGCCCACCATGAACTGGGCAGTGTTGGTTCGGTCCAGGCAGTCAACACAGTTGGTTCTGAGCACGCCGGTCTGGACAGATGGCGGATGAAAAATTACATTTGGAGATTAAAAACAAAAAACAAACAAACAATACTGTAGTGCTAGAATTGTTTTTAGTGTGTGTGTGTGTGTGTGTGTGTGTGTGTGTGTGTGTGTGTGTGTGTGTGTGTGTGTGTGTGTGTGTGTGTGTGTGGGGCATATGGTAGAGTGGGAGGGTCCTCTTTTTTCGGTTCAATTTCGACTGCATACAATTTGACTTGCATATATTTGTATGAAAAGTGCATTATAAATAAAGTTTGACGGCTGGATTTTTATTTTTATTTTGCGATAACATTACTATATCGGAAAAAAAATCCCCACAATGCACCAGACTGACCTGTATTCGCCCACTGACAGAAATGCTTCCACCCAAATCTCCCCATCTGTTGAAAAAAAAAATACTTTAACAGCAGCTGAAGCTGGAACAAAGCACTAACGTGGCAAAAAGGGAAATGCTGCCTCTTGTGGAAGGGAAAAAAACATTTCCAGAGGCTATGGCCAGCGCTTTACCAGCACTCAAGCATGAAAAAAAAAACAAAACCGGGAAAGGCGCTCGACGTCTTATTTTCAATTCCCAAATAAATTTGTGGATGGCAGTGAATGAGTTAATGTTACTTGTTCTTTGCAGAGGATAAACTACACATGCCTGTGAGTATTGTTGAATTATTTTGAAACAAGTTATTTCAAACACATTTATGAATCTTTGATTGGTTTCAATTAGCTCATTCACGTCATGCTTTTCAATTCCCCGAATTGGGGCGGTGCGGTTAAAGCTTCGGTCAAACCTCTGGCACTGTTTTTCCCTCCCACGAGGGGGCCTTTTGTAGAGCTGCCCCCATTTCAAGCTCATGTAACTCTAAAACACATATAATTTAAGAATTAACTGTTTTTTTTTCTAATGAAAGAAGAGAGTCTAAGGTTTCTTACGCTCCATTGAATGTTGATGTAGTCCTAAAACTCAATATTCTGTGGGTCCTGGAATTTGAGCGACAACGACAAAAACCCTGGCACTGGAGTGGACACATTTTTGCACATCGTCTTACAGTGAATGTTTTTCAAGACCAATTCGCTACAAAACAAATATTTATAAAAGCATTTCAAAACAATCCGCTTTACGTCAAAAGTGGCCTTTGACGACAAATGTTTTACCCCCTTCGGTTTTAGGATGTAAATAAAGTCAAACAGGGACGCGTCAGACATAGGACACTGCTAATCAATGCCTGCGCTTTTATGTAACACTCAACGCAAGTGATTAACGTGCAGACGAAGGCGGTAGACTGGCGTACGCTACACAGGCGGCAATCTACTCAGCTCGTTATGGGGGAACATTGACGGCGACGCAACCACCGCTGGACATAATTTACATTAAGTATTCAGAGTGGCAAGGAGGTAGGGTGAAAAAAAAGTGCTGATTTATGTATTATCTGAAGTATGTTTGGATGTAAATGGAGGCGAGTGGGAGAAAGCTGGATGCACTTTTGCTGTTGCTTCTGAAAATAATATAGCAGCAGAAGAAAAAAACATTTTTGGAAAGGCACACACACAATAACAAGCTCATGAAAGAGTGAGTCTTACCGTTCATCCGGATGAATAGTGTGACAGTAGAAATCGGATCTATTCACGAAAAACCCGGTACGCTTCACGACATTCTCCGCAATCATACTCAGACGGTCCAAAACGTTGCATAATTTACTGGGAAATAAAGAGAAATATTCGGTTAAAACATTTATCATGAAGCAAACAAGTATTGTAATACAGTGTGCAAGCATTTTTTTTGGTGTCATATCAAAATAATTTCCAGGATAAATGATTTTAATATCATATGCCCAATGCAGAAAACTGTTTAAAGGACACCATTTTTTTTGTTTCCCAACTGACATCAGAAAAAACGTTTTATAGCATCTAAAATACCCAAAACACATAGGCTGATATTTTTAGTCAAATGCAAAATATCAATAAAAATGACTTAAAGTGTCCCAAAACTACTTCAAAATGACCTCAGAAAGTTTCCGTTTGAGAAGGTCCCGCCCCCTTGTTCGTGACATCTCGAAAACAAGACTTCCTGAATAATCAGCGCGAGTCTTAAAATGTAAAATATAGCTATACGCGGTGGAATCTTTGTAAAATACGCTCAGTAGAAGTCATTTAAAGTGATTTTACAAATTATGGACACAACTTGTCCGGAGGCATCAGTTGTCCTTCAAACAATCGGGAAAAAAAAGTGTGAATGAGTGTGGTGGTGCTGCTTGTATTTCAACCTCTTGGTGTAGCGCGCCATGTCCCAGGCGATATACTCAATGCCGTGCTGCTGCGGTAAGAACTGGTTGAGGTTGATGACGGCGGGGTAGAGCTCCTCGCTCAAAATCTTCTCATGTTTTCGTTTTTCTCGTTTCTACGTGGGCACAAACACATGTATTTTTTTTAGTGCATAAGGCTTTTGTGCATAAAAATAAACATTTAACAAAGGAACAAAACTGCTAAACAAGAAACTAACATTAATTCATTCGCTGCCAAACGATGTGCTAAAATGTGTCCACTCCAGTGCCAGGGTTTTTGTCATTTTCACTCAAATTGCAGGACCCACAGAATATTGAGTTTTAGGACTACATAAACATTCAATTCGGCATAAGAGACTTTAGACTCTCTTATTTCATAAGAAAAAAAATGAGTTAATTCCTAAATTAGGAGGGTCTGGAGTTATCCGAGCTTGAAATGGGGCCAGCTGTCCAAAATACAATACAATACAATACATATATATTGATTTATATAGCGCTTTAACAAAGGCTGAAGCTGAAACAAAGCGCTAACATGGACAAAAGCCAAACGTTGTGCCCCTCATGGAAGTGAAAAACACAACACCCGCAGATTTTTTTTTCATTAACAGGCAACACTAGGTTTGTCCATCCCTATTAAAAAAATTGGCAAAATAATTTTTCTGCATGATTTGCACCAAAACTTTCTTTGCTTTTTGCTCAGAAACAGACATGGCTTCTCATGTTGCTTAAAAAAAGAAGAGAAAGAGGTTAAAAACAAACTTTAATTAGTTTTTAATGAGTTTAATCAGCTGTTAGTATTTATTAAATTAATAATAATAATAATAATAATAATCATAATACATTTAATTATTAAGCGCCTTTCAAAACACTCAAGGACATTGGATTGGATGTACCTTTATTCGTCTTGCAGTGGAGAAATTTACATTTTAAAGCAGCAAAGTAATGAAAGGAAGAGGAAAGGAAAGAAAGAAGTAGAAAAACAAAATACAGGAGCTGCTGGAAAAGCTCTCACCATAAATAAACCATTTTATTTATGGTTTTATTGTTCTGGTGTTTCTTGTTCTTTTAATTGTAAAGTGTCCTTGGGTGTTTTGAAAGGCCCTTTTAAATCAAATGTATTTTATTTTATTTTATTAATTTATTTATTTATTTATTTATTTAATTTATTCTGGTGAAAGAACACCGTCTACTCAAAACCCACCTATTTAAAATTGCAATTTCTGTGTATTTATGTCTATTTATAACTGTTTTATTTATTATTGTATCTATGCTTATCTGTGAGTGTCCTTGAGAGATTTGAAAGGCGCTTGAAATAAAATGTATTATTATTATTATTATTATTACTTTTTTGGGGGGGGGGTCATGTTTGCATCAAAATAGGGAACTCGACTTGGGAAAAAAAAACACATTGACATCTAATCAAAAAAAAGTTTCTGAAACTTTGAGGCACCCCATTGTCAGCTGTTTTTGTACTACTACTACTACTACTACTACGACTACTAATTATAGTACATCATTGCATGTACTCATCAAGGACCAAAACGCCTTCAACAGCCGCCACGGTGAGCCCTTTACCTGCACATCTTATTCCCGCACGGAGTGTATGCCAATCATGTGTCATTTATAACACGCTCCATTAGACTGTCTTTTACATGTTCTGTTCTCCTCGTCCGCCTTGTTGAGTGCACTTGTCCCAACGATCATACGGCGTGATCACAGGCTTGGTTGAATCATTGAACAGATCTAATCCCCCCCCCGCCACTCCCACCCCACCTGCGACATCATCGCAGCAACTGTTAAATAACACCCGTGCACGGGTTATGCAGTCTGGCACGCACACGCGTGCAGGCGGACAAAGAAAAGTGGAGATAATGAATTTTTAAAAAACGAGAAGCTGATGAGAGGCAATTAAAGGCGCACATGGACTTGTTAAAGCGCACATGCACATTTGTCGCGGTTCCAAAATTGGCACATAATCACGATGAGTTTTACCGGGCAAAAGTATTGAGACGTGCAGATTCATTTAAACAAAAGTCAGGATTCTGTATTAATTTCATTTTGAATCTGTTTTTGTTGTTTCAAAAGCATCCGTGCTAATGTGCGCTGCTCCTCCAAAGTACATGGCTGTGAAAAGAGAACTTGTGTGTCCCTTTTCTTTGAGCCAAAGGTTGGATTGGATTGGATTGAATTAGCCTTTATTAGTCTCGCAGTGGAGAAATTTAAATTTCACAGAAGCAAAGTGATGAAAGTAGGAAGAAAGAAAAGGAAGAAGTAGAAAAAACAAAATACAGGAGCTGCTGTCAAGGCAGCCACTCTTGCGACACCATCTTGAAGTCCAAACAACAATAACAAAAAAACGAAATAACAAATAAAAAATAACAAAAGACACACATTCAATCTTCAACACTTTCCGCACCCTCTTTGTTGTATTAAGCCGTTCTAGATGAAAGAGGAAAGGATCAAAGCGTCCTTTTCACCACTGGATCAGGAATGTCGTGGTGAAATGAGCACGTCTGTCCACAAGCTAAATGTTGAAAGCAAGCACAAAGCTGAAGCATCCATTGACGCAAAGAGATTGTCTCACATCTCCTCTCCCACGTAAATCCACTTCAATTCCAAGCCGCAACAGTTCCACATACGCATGGTTGCTCTGCACTGGACACTGGTCACTCAAAGTGACAAAAAAAAAAACACGAAAACAACAAAACAAGCAAGATGGTAGCCGACTCGGACGCCATTGTGTCAGCAGGTATGCTAAAAAGCTCATTTTACAATGACATGGGTCACGAGACAGATCCCAGGGGGACACCCTGACCACAGAGAGAAATTGAAGGACTCCCACAAAAATTTCAGGCTGAAGAATACTTTTTGGATCTTCATTTTACTTCACATTTGTAATACAGTAAAGTCTCGTTATATCGATATTCTCGGGAGTCGGAAAAAATATCGATAAAACCGGACTATCGATATATCCGATCCTGCGGCATGTAAATTTTCTCCTTGTGTTCATAGAAATAGTATCGTAATAAGCAGTACTATCGATATAACCGATATCGATATAACGAGACTTTACTGTATATAATATAGTTTTAATATGGACACAATGTAACGTGTGTAACAAAAAAACATGTTTACTATCAGTAGAAATAATTTGAATAGCGTTAATGACAAACAAAGAGGATTTTTGTTTTTCATTTGAAAGCCCAATCGTGGAGTAAACAAGCACTTTGTCATTTTGTGGCGATGTTCGATGAAAACAAATTCATCATTAACTGCTCATTAAAGCAGCTGCGAAAGTCAAAAGGGATGCACATGCCGAGCCATGTGCACGTTTCAACTTCCTCGGAAGCCACCACAGGACCAGCTCGGAAATGAGGAAGCTATATATTTACCGATAATTGCTTCTTATTTTATTTGTCTAACTGTCCGTTGGGTGTAAGGCACAGCGGCGTTGTTTACGGCGACGGGGTCCACTACTATTCATGTGCATAGTTACACACACACAAAAAAAAAGATCACATGGCCGAAGCTTGTGTGGATCTCAAAGGCCAGCGATTGGCTCCCCCTCGCACGCTCACGGTTCCCCTGGCCAGAAACAACGTGAGCCTGAAACCCAAACCGGAGAAGAGTGTGCGGCAGAGATGTGTGCGCTCCCCATTGTGCGAGGCAATGCGGCGCAATACAAATGAGAGATTGCCGCGTGAGACCGATGTGACAAAGGAAGCCGGCGGTGCATTTTCGCAGGCAATTTCGGATGTGATTTTTTTTTTTTTTTGCATTCAGGTGCAGAGAAATGTCGCGTTTCTTCTTAGTCCATTTCTAATGGACCAACTGCAGTGACATTTGCAAGTCTGCTGTTGAGCTCGACGCCGAGTCACCTCGCACTTTCCGAGTATATCCCCAACGAGCAAAGACATTCGAGAAAATAGGTGGAGGAAAGCTAATACGTTCTTTTAGCGCTTACATAGTTAGAAGTCACGCTGTTGCATTCATTTCACAACTTTTCGCTGACATTTAGATGGTAACCACAATTCACGCAAGCCCAGGGTGCAAATTCCATACAGAAAATTTAAGCCCCTTGCCTCCAGACTCAGACCTGTGACTTAAAGGACAACCGACGTCACTTTTTTGTTTTTTAACTGACATCAGAAAAACGTTTTATAGCATCTAAAATACCCAAAACACGCAGTATGATATTTTTAGTCAAATGCAAAACGTCAATAAAAATGACTTAAAGTGTCCAAAATCTGCAAAAAAATTGAGCTGCGAATTGGCCATTTTCAGAAAGTCCCGCCCCCAATTCGTGACGTCACGCCAAGACGTCTTGCAATTATGAATATGATTCAAATAGTTCTGAAGAGGAAAGCATACATGTTTGCCATCGATTAAAGAAGTCCTTTCGTGTCATTTTGAGGCATCTGGACTGCAATGTAACGTCCCACAAAAGAGGCAGAAAAATGGCGACCAGTTCCTGTGAGGAATGAATCAGCCCGTTTCCACAGGCTGATATATTCCTTGCATGGAGCTTGGACTCCCTCTGCTGGCGGCTTTTGGATGTAACACAAGATTTTTTTAAAAAAACAGTACAGCAAAATACATTGACGTGATGGAAAGATGCTACAATGCGTCTTTTTTACGGTCAGGAGGCGGTCCTTTTCTGACGTCACGTGAGGACTCGTCACCAACTCAAAAACAAGACTTCCTGAATGTTCAGCGTGAGTCTTAAAACGTAAAATATAGCTATATGCGGTGGAATCTTATTAAAATACACCCAGTCGAAGTCATTTGAAGCCATTTTACAAATTATGGACACAACTTGTCCGGAGACGTCGGTTGTCCTTTAACTGTCCATTCCTCAATGTATTCATTCATTGCGGGGGTGCTGATAAAGCGCTGATCAGACCTCTGGGAATGTTTTTCCCTTCCACGAGTTTATTAGCCTACCTTGACCAGGTTAAGGATGATGATGGGTGATCCAAATCGCTGGAGCATCTGGTCAAAATGAAGGCCGGCAACGTGCGCATATGGATCTGCTTGGTCCACTATCAGAGAGAATCAAATGACAAAAATCAAGGCTAGTTTTTTTTTAGGGGCTATGCTAAATTCATTGGAATTTTTTTGATTGTCATACAAATGACCAGCAAAAATAGCGCTAATGTTAGGCAAATATTCTCATTTCCTGCATAGTGGAGGGAAGAGTGGACTGATATTGTACACAAACAAATTACACGACAATTACAGAAATCAAATATCGAATGATCATTATTATTATTTTATAATAATAATAATAATAATAATAATAATAATAATAATAATAATAATAATAATAATAATACATTTCATTTATAAGCGCCTTTCACAACTCTCAAGGTCACTTTACAGTCACGGGATAAGTTTTTCTGTGGGTGAGCAGCGGCAGCCACACGCGGCAGCCACACGCGCCAGCGTTCACTCAACCCGGGAGAAAATAGATAGTAAGCTAGCTAGCCAGCCAGAAGATAGCTAATAGATAACCAACAGATAGCTACCTAGATAGCCAGCCACCCAGATAGCTATATAGCTAATAGATAGCTAAATAGATAGAAAGCCAGCCAGCTAGTAGATAGCTAATATATAGCTAACAGATAGCTAGCCAGATTGCTAGCCACTCAGATAGCTATATAGCCAATAGAAAGCTAAATAGATAGAAAGCCAGCCATCTGGTAGATAGCTAATAGACAGCCAACAGATAGCTAGCAAGATAGCTAGCCAGCTAATAGATAGCCAGCTAGATAGCTAGTTAGTAAATACACTTAATGTGAATACAGTTCTGAATTATGCCCAAGGCCAGATCTCCTACCAGGGGATGACAGTTTAACAGGCTGTATCTGTTCACCTCAGAATGACCCCAGATTTTCAGTGCTTCCATTGTGGGCCTTGTGTTCGGCCAACTAATCATACAAGACCATGAAACTTTTTAAATATGATAACTTGTATTCTGTCTATTTTCTATCAACAATATCCCAGTCCAAACGAAGATTGTTTGTTGCAAACGTTGATAAAATACCAATTTTGCAACAACTACTACCAACTTGGTTCCGAAAAAGCCACGTTAGGGGTGTCGTCATTTTATATCTCAGCTTGTCAGTTATTCTCATAATGTGTCACGAAATGAAACCTAATAATTTTTTTGTTTTTAATTACACGGTGCATTTCGAGGTGCATTTCTAATTAACTTTGCCCCCCCTACCTACCCCTCACGGCTGTAAGAAAGTCATCAGACGTTATAAGTAACCTTTCTTACGCAACACAATGTGCTAGTTGTTAGCGAGTCTCACACCGTATCAGATGGACACATCCATCCCAAACATCCCTGACCCACATGATGCAAAGAGCGGCCATTTCGTATCATTTGACCCGTTTAATGAAGACGATTGGATCGTCTGCCCTTTGTCATGGCTGCTCACGGGAGCAGCCGCGCTAAGCCGTGCGCAACCGAGGAAATGATAACAGCGGAGATTAAAAAAGGCAAAAAAAAGCAGTTGAGGGACAAGATGAACATTGACGCAGTTCGTTGTCTTGATGGATATTTTGTCGTGACTCTCGCGGATGTTTGAGAGTTTGTTGGACCCGAGTGACGCTTCATCTTGGGAGAGCAGTATTGTGAGATTATACAAACCTAAATTTGAGAGTAATGAAATAAAATAGAAATGCAAGATGGCGCCCGAGTAGGCAGCCATCTTGCTTGTTTTGTTGTTTTTGTGTTTTCTTTTGTCACTTTGAGTCGTTGTGCATTACATTGAACGC
Source organism: Hippocampus bargibanti (assembly GCF_051943395.1). Lineage (NCBI taxonomy): Eukaryota > Metazoa > Chordata > Actinopteri > Syngnathiformes > Syngnathidae > Hippocampus > Hippocampus bargibanti. The sequence continues at coordinate 4,081,969 of NC_142752.1, forward strand.
ATCTGGATTGTTTTTCAGCATTTATGGCCACGACATTCATCAAGGAGACTCTGCTACTCTGCTGAGCGGTTGCGCCTTTTTGGCAGCACAAATATGCCAGCACCGTTTTTGATTGGGAGGAATGTCGGTGCCATTTGGCTGTCATCGTTAGACAGCTCTGGGGTGATTGAGCTGTTTTTTTAAAAAGCGCCTGTAATGGTCAGCATTTTCACAGCCCCGCTTTGTTCAGCGGAAAGGTCGGTTGCTGTCGGACAGTGTGTGGAACTGTCGCGGCTTGGAATTGAAGCGGATTTACATGGGACAGGAGATGCGAGACAATTTCTTTGCGTCAATCGATGCTACAGCTTCATGTTTGCTTTCAACATTTAGCTAGTGGGCAGACGTGCACATTTCACCATGACGTCCCTGATCCACTAGTGAAAAGGACGCTTATATCCTCTCCTCTTTCATTTAAAACTGCTTCATACAACAAAGATCGTGCAGAGACATCTTAAAATTGAATGAATGTCTGTGTATTTTGTGCTATGTCACATTATTTATTTAGTTTTTTTGTTGTTTTGACTTCAAGATGGCGCCCGAGAATGGACGCCTCTACAGGAGCTCCTGTATTTTGTTTTTTTTCTACTTCTTACTTTCCTTTCATCAGTTTGCTGCTGCGGAATGTAAATATCTCCACTGCGAGACTAATAAAGGCTAATCCAATCCAACTTTATTCAAAAAAGACTTGAGAAGAAACCCCCCCACAAAAAATAATCATTATTGTATATATATATATATATATATATATTTTGTTATATTATAAATATATATTTTTTGGGAGGGGGGTTGGCGGTTCGACTCTTGGGATTACATAAGGAGTGATTTATAATAGAAGGCAACTGAATTGACTCTGACATTTGGAGGCCAAGAAAGGACAAAGTACACATGGTCACACCGAAACAAGTAATGACAGGGAGCGAAGTTGGCTCAGCGTGATGAGGTAAATCGTTTTTTTTTTTTTTTTTTCAGAAGCACAAAAGTCATCTCGGGATGACTGCAGCCCTGCTTTTGTGTCACAAGAGATAAAAGATGAGGATGTCCTGCCACGAGGGTTCCCGTTGAGGAAAAAAAAGGTCCTTAGCAAAGGCTATTCCCTTGCGTTGATATATTTTGTTGACCAGATGCCACTGGTATACAATTTTTGGGATTATCAATATTGAAACAAACCAAAAAGAATAAAAACTTACATCGTATTGGAGGTTTGGGCATCATCGTGGAAATGTCCTGGGACCAGTAAAGCGGGACTGAACCTCGCGTTTGCACGTATGAAGAATAACTTCCCGCTGAGAATGACATCACGGAGGCATCGTGGACAATCTGCTCCGTTTCCACCTCATTTGCTACGTCCCCCTGCGTGAGCGCCACACACAAAAAGCTCACAGTCGGCCATCGTCATAATCCTCATTGTTAGATTGGAACATCTTTTCATTGATTCATTTTCATTCAAAATTGCCCTCGAATGACTTTGGGCGATCGGCTGCTTTCACCCTGGATTGAATTTTTGGCATTTTCAATGACCCGAACTGACATACAGCCTTGACCGTAAAATGAAAGAGAAACTCAAAGCTTGAGGAGCCCGCGATGAGAAGAAAAGAGCGTCAGAGCAGAACTCTGGAACTGTCGCGGCTTGGAATTGAAGCGGATTTACGTGGGACAGAAGAAGTGAGACAATTTATTTTTGTTAATGGATGCTACTGCTTCGTGTTTGCTTTCAAAATTCATCTTGTGGGCAGACGTGAACATTTCAACATGACGACCCTGATCCACTGGTGAAAAGGACGCTTTTATCCTCACTTTCATGTGGAACTGCTTCATATAAGAGGGTGCAGAAACATCTTAAAATTAAATGACTGTCTTTGTGTTGTCATATATTTTGTCCTTTTGTCTTCAAAATGGCGTGGCGAGACTGGCTGCCTTTACAGCAGCTCCTATATTTTGTTTTTCTACTTCTTCTTTTCCTTTCTCTTCCTTCCATCACTTTGCTGCTGTGAAATGAAAATTTCTCCCACTGAGAGACTAATAAAGACTAATCCAATCCAATCTAATCCAATCACGTCACATGACACGAACGGGGATCATGATCTAAATCACTGATAGGCCCGGTAAGAGGCGTAAAGTGAAAACAGAAGATGCCAGAAAATGTGAACAAAGCCCACCACTTTAAAAAGGCTACACATTGTCAGGAGCACTAAACAGGAAGAAGCACTAACCAGGATTAATAATTCCACTACCGCTGCCCAGGTCAACACCACCTGAGTTTTGTTTCCCAGGTTAACCCTTTCAAAGTTAAAAACGTTGAAAACAGTTGAAAGTAAGATTTCAAGCACTTTGAAAAAAATGACTGATTGAATGAATGATTACATCGCTAAAAAGCAACCTGGCGTGTTTGCAACTGAAAAGAAGCAACATAAAAGCAGTTGCTCCCTCCCTCCCACGCGCTGTGACACTCATGCATAGTCAAGGGAGAGCCCACAGATCAAATAAATCCTCCCCACCATCAACAAAATGAGTCATTCCAATCAAGCTGTTGGACCTGGGCCTTGTGCCTTAGTTTTCCTTGGTTGCCCCCCGCAACCAGTTTGTACCTCGCAGTTGGCTCCTCTTTTCAGGAAGCGGGTGCCAGCAAATTTGCTGGAGCGCCTAGCGATGAGGGTGATGTGCACCGGGCGGCCGTAAATTAAAAGCTCTGCGATTGGAGGGGTGAAGGAGTCAAAATTGGAACACGGCTGACAGATGTCAGCCACTTATGGACATATAGCATTCAACGAATAGACCGATATGCAGTAAGATCGAGTTTGCTAGCTAGCTAGCTAGCAAACAAGCTAGCTAGCTCATCGTTTCGCTAGAATGCTAGACAGATAGTTTGTACCCAGAACAGACAGTCAAACCTCGATTTTTGAACGTCATGGTTCTCGACCAAAAATGTGGGGGTTTTCATGCCTCGGTTGACAACCGAAAATGGGTTCTGGACCAAACTGAGTGCACCATAATGCACCACCCGACTCCCCTCCGCTTCCTGATACGTCACTTGCTTCTGTCATGTATCATTGTGACGGACGACTTATCCTTGTGAGGCGTTCCATTATGAGCAGGTGTGTTTGTATTGTTAAATCATGATTAAAAAAAAAAACATTAATTATGTTGATTATAACGGCAAATATTTAGGTCTTCATCCAAATTGGTTTTCGAAAAGGTTTCTGGAATGGATTATGGTTGAAAACTGAGGTTTGACTGTTGACTGTAAAGTGGCCTTGAGAGTTTTGAAAGGTGCTTATGAATGAAATGTATTATTATTATTTTTGTTATTATTATTATTATTATTATTAGTAGTAGTAGTAGTAGTAGTCTTAGTATGATTCGTCTTATTAGTATGAATAGTATTATTAGTATTAAGTTCATCCTGTCTACTTGATATCTAATTTAAAACAGATTCTTTTCTTACAGACACTCTGACGAAGGCGGAAGTATACGCCGAAACATGTCAGGTAACACCTAAAAAACACTGTCTGTAAGAAAAGAATCTGTTTTAAATTAAAAATATAAAATTACCAGTATTACCAGTATTATCAGTATTGTCGGTATTACCATTATTATTTATCATCATCATCATCATCATCATCATTATCATCATTATTATTATATTGACAAGTTACAACCTCCCCTGTGATACTGTTCCACCCCAATTCTGTAGGTAGCAGTAATGTGACCAACTAAGTGGGTTCCACACATAGCAAATGATATTTTGTACTGGATATGGGAGATACCACAAAAATAAAAGGATACTGGACTGTCCACAAAAGCCATGGATGATATACAAGAGCCAGTCGGGATGTACGATGTCTTTGACACATTCCAGCAAGTTCCCGTTCCACACGTACTTGTAGTAGGGTTCAGCGCGCACGCCGTAAACTACTGTGGAAGAGGACAGGAAAACAGATGGGTCGTAAGAAAACATAAACAGAGGAGGGATACGGAGGATTCCGGACTTTATTTTACCTTGAGTGGGCAAACCTTCATCTTCAAATATGTCAAAGCTTTCCTGTTTGTTCTGCTTGTTTGCTTCACCCTCGACATTGGAGGATGGCGACCACCATAGTTCATAAGGCCTCTGGAGCAGCGTCAGATTGTGTTGCAGCGAATGGCTCAGGTCATAGCTGTAGCTGTGATGTAGTATATAATAAATAAGACAAATAAATAATAAACAAGATAAATAAATACAGTAAAGTCTCGTTATATCGATATTCAAGGGAGTCCGAAAAAATATCGATATAACCGGGACTATCAATATAGCCGATCCTGCGGCATGTAATTTTCTCCGTGCGTGCATAGAAATAGTATCGATATAACCGGGACTATCGATATATCCGATATCGATATAACGAGACTTTACTGTATATACTAAATAAGAACATTTTAATAAATTTAAATCACAGTGTGCACACATTCACAGGCAACAACGACACAGTGGTTGCAATACAGTAAAGTCTCGTTATATCGATATCGGATATATCGATAGTCCCGGTTATATCGATACTATTTCTATGCACGCACGGAGAAAATTACATGCAAACAGGGTCGGATATATCGATAGTCCTGGTTATATCGATATTTTTTCGGACTCCCTTGAATATCGATATAACGAGACTTTACTGTATCTGACTTATTTTTCAAACTGGGAAAACTAAAAGAGCGAAAAACAGTTTAATGCCATGCATCCACAATTAACTCATTCACTGCCATTCCTGAATTTATTCGGGAATTGAAAATATGACGTAGAGCGCCATTCCTGAATTAGTTCAGGATTTAAATGTTTGCTTGGGTGCCGATAAAGCGCTGGCCAGACCTCTGGCAATGTTTTTCACTTCCACAAGGGGGCAACATTTGTCTTTTATTTCCATGTTAGCGCTTGGTTCCAGCTTCAGCTGTTGTTAAAGCGCAATATGTATTGCATTGTAATTTGAACAGCCACCCTCATTTCAAGCTCATATAACTCCAGACTCATATAATTTAGGAACTAACTTTTTTTTCCCTAATTAAAGAAGAGAGTCTAAGGTTTCCTACGCTGCATTGAATGTTATGTAGTCCTAAAATTGAATATTCTGTAGGTCCAGGAATTTGAGCGACAATGACAAAAACCCTGGCATGGAGTAGACACATTTTTGTACATCGTCTGACAATGAATGAGTTAACTAATTGAAAATTAGTGTAAAACAACATTACCAAAAAATTACCTGAAGTAAAAGTTGCTGGATAAGTCCATGTTTTGAAAGATTCGGACATATCTGAGGAAGAGTTGAAAGATCCATCAGGTACAAATGACACAGATGAAGTCAATTGGTTCTGAACTCCAATCCACGGGGTCTTACCTGGCTTCGTCGGGGTGCGCCACTCGGACCGAGTCATTAGGAATGTAGATCATGGTTGTGTCCTCTATTTTATAAATGGAGTGACCCCCGATGTCGGCCATTTTTCGGCGTTTGGTGATTAACACAATGTAGTAGCCCTCCAGGAAGCGCACAAAGCCTGTCAAAATAACACAAAATAGAAGTTTTGCACAAAATTTACCTGGACAATGAGATTCATATTTTAATTTAATGAACCACCAATTCACAGGAAGTAAATTTGCAACAAAATGGACATTCAGGATTTACTTTTTGAGACTCTTTGTTTGGTGGTGTTCTTGTTTCTAAGCTATAATTGAGTTTAGAAAATTTCTCAGCTGTGGAAATTCTGAAATACTGTTTGAAATTAAACAGATGTTAGCCATACCAAAAAAAACTCTTTTTTTTTCCCATTACATTTCAAGGAAATAGCTCAAATCTACGAATGACTTCAGATGATTAATTCCGCTGTTAGAAAGCACCTGAAACATGTTGCTCAGCAACATAAATGCAAGACGAATCCCAGATCGACACAATTATAGCCCCCCAAAAATAAATAAATAGATAATACATAATTAAATACACAAATAAACACGTAAATAAATACATAAATACATACATAAAAACATACATAAAGAAAGAAAGATATAGATAAAGAAATAAAGAAATAAAGAAAAATACATAAATAAAAATTACATAAATAAGAAATCTCGTATGTATCTTAATGTTGGACACAAGCGCATACGTTCACAAAAAGTAGGTCACGACGACAAAGAGCTATGACATTCTCACAGGTAGTCACCCTGCCTGTATTGTAAGTGACATTTCTAGAACGATTGCAAAGGTTGATGAGATGTCACTCAAGTCACTCCTGTTTCGGGCCTGACATATATAATGTGCTTGTGACCTGATTTCCAAAACTTGAAGGAAAAAAAAAAATCGACAGAACTGTTTCACATCTTGAGAAACAATGGATGAATTTAATGTAAATCTCCCCCCCACCCGACAAAAATATTAAGGCCAATAAACATAAAAAAGCTGCGTGCATGTACATTACAGATGATGATTATGTGAAAACTGAAAAATAGAGAGCACTTTATTATCATGAATCGCATTCAACTGCCAGGTGAGCCTTCCATTGTGCTTTCCCAATTCCGGCCAGTCATCTGCAAAATCAGGTCAGCACCTGCACCTGGACAACTAAGACCTTTGTGGTGTCAAGCACATGTTTCCATTGGTGTCGCCCATAATGGTTGTTGATGCCATTGTTGCGCAAGAGCGTGACCGGAGAGCAGACGAAGCGCACGTACCCACGATGCCATCGGCTGACACGGCTCTGGAGAGGCCCGACGGTCCCTTTTGGGCGATCTTTGTCCTGTTTCCCAAGTCTAGACGACTGAGCAATTCACGCACCTCTTGTTGGTTGTAAACATGCTGCAAGAAAAAAAATGAAATAAATATACATGGAAAAAAAAGTTGAATTAACAGCTAGGGCGTTCAAAAGCATCAACTAAGTGTCAATACCATTATGTTACTATACACACAATAATGGCAGAGAATGGTAGCATGTGGTGATGAATACTTACTGGAAGATGCTTCATAATAACAATTATCATCATCATCATAACAACCCTGCATTGTTACAAACAAATTAATTCCCGGCAGCTCATAAATGGTCGCAAACACATCAAAGCAGAGGGGACAATTTGACCATACACAACCCATACAACGCCACTATTATATCATTAGCGCTGCACTAATGCTCGCTCACCTTATCATCAATGATGACCAAATCCTTTGGTTCTGTGCGGTCAATCTTCAGCACTCTGTGTTTGGTCTGAGCTTGGTTGCTTCCCACCAAAAAATACCTCTGCAAACGGGGAGTGAGTGGGGAGATATTGCATTTAATCATCTCACAAGGAACCAAACTCTTAAAACCAGTGAAAGTATATCCGGAGGGCCATTCAGCAGATGCTACTGAGAGCGGGAAAAAAAAAAATGCTGACTACAAATTAATTAGGAAACTGCACAGGTATCAACAAAGGTCACAATCATTGTGAATAAAAATGGTGGCATTTTTAAGGCGGACATTCACCCAAAAAAACTAAAAATACTAGTTTCCTTGCAGGTAATTGAACACCAAAAAGGCCACTGTCTGTAATAAAAGAATCCGTTTTAAATTAGATAATAAGGAGACAGTATGAACTTAACTAGTTTACTTGCACTAAGGACACAAGTTAAAATTAGTTGAAGTTAGGCTTTCAACATGAGCAAATTCGAATAAAAAAGCCTTTGCTGTCATCTAGTGTCCACGACCAAACCTGCAGTTGCCCTCCAGCTATGGACGGTAATAGTACAATATTGTACAGCACATATTTACGTTCTCGAAGCGTTTTTATATCGGTTGTTCTTCTCAAAGTTTACACAGCTTCATTTACTTAGTGTTTCTGACTCATAACTGCAGAAAATAAACTCATATTTTCAAACGTCCCCATTTTGGGACCAATTCACGACTTGGGTAATCATGAGAAACAAGTTATTGTTTTACATTGGCGAGTTTGGTGATAGTAGTGGATATAAAGTGATAAATTACGACATATATGATCCACTTACGGCTCTCGTCTCATATAGAACCATTCTCTGGAGCCCACTGATGACAGCTGCAGACGGAGGCATTTTGCTCAGATTGTTTGATCCAGAAAACTGCAAAAGGGCAATTGACAAAACAATTGTATTTCAATGGCTGTCTGTCTTGAAGTTCGAACTTTAAATGCGTTTGTTTGTTCGGTTGTGTGGCTAATTGACGCACCTTTAAAATTAATAGACGACGCCACTTTCCATTTCCCTCAAGGTAGCCGACATCAATGCTTAAAATATTTCATTAAAATGCATCAAGAACTCTTTCAAAAAACTCAGTGTATTTGGCGAACAACTAACAAAATTGGCTAACAACTAACAACACGATATGAATTGTTTTAATCAGGTGACAGTCATGAACCCGGAAGACGTCACTACGGCGCGCGTCGAAGACCAAAAAGAACAATTCCTTTTTTTATATACTCGTATTTTATTTTTATTTTATCTGTATTAATTTACTCATTACAATGGATGTAATATATATATTTCATAAAATATTGTCGTTTATCTTGTGTATTTTGCCCCTTCAGCAACATAAATATACAGTATTCACTACATGTGTTTATGGTTACTATGGTAACAAACACCACGGGTAATGATGAACAACAACTTACCGTTGACGTTTCGTGTCTGCTTCAAGTCAGCAGCGATGCGAGTTTAAGTATTTTACATCAAGTGGATAATTTCGTCCCCTCAAAACTCACAGTTAAAGGTAAAATGACTGGGTAAATATTGGTTAAAACATAATTGTCATGCTGAAGTCAAGAACTCGAGGTTTTTGGTTCACATGTAAACTCTAATAGGTGCCTTTTATTGAAACGTGAATGTGTGTTTAAATAGCATTCTTTTACATTTTTGGAAATGCATCCAGTTTGGTTTAATATATCAAATTTATAATCTGGATTTGACACGAAGGGAATTAGCGTTATCATATTAATATTAAGTTTGTTTACTATGCAAATCCACCGAGACCTCGCCACCAAGTGCGTATTAGTGATGGGAATTCCGGCTCTTTTTAGAAAGCATGTTCTTTTGGCTTGGCTCCCCAAATTGCGCCTCAGTTTTTTTGTCGCTTAAATTAATTTACTACTAATAATAAGGAAAATTATCTGTAAAACAAATTAATAATAAAAATGCATACAATATATCATTTTTTATCATCTCGTCATGGGTGTTCAAGATAAAGCTTAAATGTTATTTTATTATTGACTGTTTCTCACAATGGGTATACTTCTCTCTATTTAATTGCCACAATTCACCATCTACTGTATATGGTTTATTTTAGGCAATAAAACAGGGATGGATCTAGTGGACAATCTCATTGAAGATGACGCCGAGAGACAGCGTCTACTTTCCAAACCGACCTGCTTCCTCGTAGTTGGAAGACCGGTAAATGATGCCACACATACACTGCGGACATTGAGGTCCACTTGCACAGTGATTTTTTTTTAACTGCACTTGTCCGCCCTGAATGTCTTTTTGCATTGACGTCACAATCACAATTTTTTTTAAATTTCTGTTGTTGCAGGGTGTTGGCAAATCCACCCTGGCCAAAAAAATTGCAGAGACCTGGGGCTGCGTTTTAATTGATGGTAAGCTTCGTTCGTCTCTGTCTCTACTTTTTATAAATGTCACCTATCAATTCATTCCAACTGCTTCCCAATTGCAGACACGGAGGTGCTCGATTCCCACATCAGAAATAAAACAGAGGATGGCATTAAGGTAATGCTATATATAAACCGTTTTTAGCAGTGCCTAATGGAGACCATGTGACATATCTTTACCTGAACATTTTACAGCTCCTGGATATCCTAAACGCCGGCGCAAGTGTCCCAGAAGATGTGGTCCTGCGGCTCATCCTCGATATGCTAAACTCAACAAAGGTTGAGCATTACGGTAAGGCTTTGTGAACTTGATATTCCAGCACACTTTAACACCCCGTTGTTGAAATCACTCATCACAGGCTATGTGTTGAGCTGTCTGCCGTTCATGTCAGAAGAAGATGTTAGCGTCGATGAGCAAATGGAAATGATCAGGGAGCTCAAACTCAAGCCGGATTTTATTATCAACATCAAGGTTAGCTATGCCTCTCTTTGAGTTTTCAAAAACAGTAATAACACAACAAAAATCTGCTATTTTGATCAGTGTGCTGACAAGGACCTGGTCCGGAGACTGTCAAGTCAGAAGCAGCATCCGCTAACGGGTCTTTTGTATAATCAAGATCAATGGAAATTGGACAATGAGTTCCACGTAACGGGATTCATAGACGAGGACATAGTGGAGGAGGAAGATGAAGAAGGCTCGCAGGTATCTGTTCAACCTCATAAGAAGATCGAAAAATTAACATTCACCAATTGGACAATCCACATCCAGCATCTCCAGTGAATAATCGCAGATGTTTTCATCCTCGCAGGATGAAGATGAAGAAGAAGAGGAACAACCTCCCCAAAGGTGCACAATTGACCAGCTGGTTTGGATCCCGGAACGTCAGTCCCGAAATACTTCTCTCAGAATCAACACGTATAAGGATAACATCCTCAGACCGTTGGAGGTACGAATTTTATATATCAGAAGTTAAAAAAAAGGAGCTCGATTGTATTAGAACACATCCATGTTATTGTTCAGGACTACATGATGGACCACAACCCTATTTACCTTCTAGAGGTGGACGGAAGCGACACACCGGAAGAGTTGCTCATCGTAAGTCGCTTTGTCTCAATAGTATTTTGTTACTTCTATGTGTCCCTGTTTGCTTTCTAGTTTGTTTTATCCCGTTTGGGATCGATGGCCATACAACGTGTGTCCGTTCCGGTGGTCCTCCATCAGAATGAAGAGTTGCCAGAAGATATTGAAACGGTCAGTCCCGCACAGTGTTTTTCAAATAATAAACAAATGCAGTGGTTACCAAAGCAATTTGTTTTGTATTTAGCCTAAAAAAGTCAGGAGTAAATTAGTTATTTGGGGTCTGCTGTACCTTAGATCTGGAAAATATGTGCACATTTTGTTCTACCATATTTCCAAAATTAGGTGTGCTAAACTTGCTCTATCATATGCAAACACATGAAAATGTGTTTGGTTTACTGCCAAAGGTGCATCAAAAAAGTTTTGCACAAGAGCTATGAATACTTAATGTACACCTGCCCATTAGATTAGATTAGATTAGATTAGATTAGATTAGATTAGATTAGATTAGATTAGAATGGATTGGATTGGCTTCACAGCATTAGCATTTCACAGCAGCAAAGTAATTTAACTAAGAGGAAAGAAAAAGAAGAAGTAGAAAAACAAAATACAGGTGCTGCTGTAAAGACAAGCACTCTCGTGGCGCTATCTTGAAGTCACAACAACAAAAAAACAAAATCACAAAATTTGTATGCATCAATTTTCTATTTTCCGCATCACCTCATAAGAGAACCTAACATAGCTTGCTAGAGCCAATCCCAACTGTCTTCGGGTAGTTGACCGTGGGGCCACCCTGAACCGCTTGGCAGTCAATCACAGGTCACACATAGACGAGCAACCATCCACGCTCCAACTCACACCTAAGGACAATTTTGAGTGTTCAATCAGCCTGTGATGCATGTTTTGGGAATGTGGGAGGAATCTGGAGTACCCGGAGAAACTCCACACAGGGAACCACTGGACCACCAAGCCGCTACTCAATGTACTCCAAACCCAATGCTGCCTCCCCTCTGGTTTATAGGAGGATCTTTTGAGATTTATGTCCTCTTCAAGGATGTTGGTCCCAGGCTTCCGCTGGAGAAGGAGTCGCTGGGGTCGAAGTTGTCCTGTCGCACTAAAAGAAGGACTATTGGTGCCTGGAAAACCGGAATTCTCTGTCGGGTGAGGGTTCTTTCGAGGAGTGAGTGGTTCCTTGAGAAATTTGTTGAATTTGTCTTGTGACGACCTGTCCTTTGAAACCTTTCCACAGTTTCCGTGACAAAATGTACATCCTTTCATCTCAAGAAGCCTACGATAAATTTGCGACCAACCCCAGACGCTACTTACTACCCCCGATGCCAAGCCCACCATGTAGAGTTTGCATTATTGGAACAAAAGCTTCAGGGAGACCCGACCTTTCCAAACTGATGGGCGCCAGGCACAACGTGTCCGTCCTGGAGCTGGAGATCTTAGCGCAGCCTCTGGTGGCTGAACTGGAGGAAGAATGGCTGGTCAAAGTCAAAGAAGACAGCACGCAGGCTGCCATGGACAAAATCAGGACCAAGCAGCAAAATGAACACAGTTCTGGTATGTTATTGTCTCGCTTTTCGCAGTTTGGTACAGTAATGTGACCATTTCTCACATACATTTTGATATTTTGCGCCCACAGATGGAACCCCTGCTGTGGAAGGTAAACAAACATTTTGTTGTAATCAATTCAACTGTACTGAGGACAACATTCCAACCCTCTTCCAATGGCTTCAGTGACGGAAGATCATCCCGAAGTGGTGGCCCTTGTGCAACTCGCTCTGGAGGAGGCCAAAAAACAAGATGCAGCCAAGGAAGTCTACGCGCAAGCTCTGATGAAAGTTGTCAGAGAAGTACGCTTATTTTAGTGCTAGACGTCCGTGTCTGTGTGGTTGTGTTTGGCTGCCCCTAGTGGCCAAGATGGGCACATCAGAAGGAGTAGCACAATGGCCATTGAGCTGAAGCAAAGACACAAACAGTGATACCTCGGTTTACGAACTCCTTGGCGTACGAACTTTTCGCTTTACGAACGTTTAATTTATGAAAATTTTACCTTGGCATACAAACTTTTTTTGGGATACACACGGAGCTGCCTCAATGAGTGATGTGTCGTTCGCGAACGAGGCCATTCTTCTAACAACAAAATGGCAGCCGACTGTTTTGTCCTCTATTCCCCGCCCCGTCTTCGGTTAAATCCACGTGATTGGTCAAGAATGCAGCAGTGAGTGGAGGTGGTTTAAATATTAAAGAGACAGGCCGACGATGGTGAGAGAGTTTCAACTTTGATAGATCAAAGGCAGAGTGTAGACTACAAGGTTAAAATATCCCATCAATCAGGCTCCACAAACAACCCGCACAAGCCATCTGTACACTTGATGCAAAAAGCTATCAACCCAGCTAATTCCTCAAGATGGTGAAAGAAGAAGGTTACGTTCCTCATCAAGTGTTTAATGCTGAGGAAAACGGCCACTCCATTCCATCAAGCCATCAACGACCATCACAAAGGGAAATAAAATGACTTTATTATACAGTAAAGTTTATTTCCTTAATTATAATACCATAGCACATTTATTATTCATAAAATAAGGTATATTTTGTGTAGTTTTAAGGCTTTAGTAGAAAATTATGTTTTATAGGGACCTGGGAACGGATTATTCTCATTTTAATGGTTTCCTATGGGAAATTAATTTTTGGGATACACACTTTTCGCCTTACACACTGGGAACCAATTAAGTTCGTAAGCCAAGGTGTCACTGTACATCCTCTTTTCAATTCCTTTTCACTGTGTCATAATCGTCATTGCATTTTTGTGTTATGTATTTATTGTCACAGAATGAAACTTCCAGCGTGGGTGCTGATGTGGGCAATGGCTGGGTGCTTGACAACTTTCCAAGGAATGCCTCCCAGTTGGAGGCTTTACATCGAGCTGGGATCCATCCAGATTTCCTCTTCTGTCTCATGCACACTGAGGTGAATCAGAGTAAGTAGTGTTCAGTTTGATGTCTTGTGTCAGGTATTTATCATCAAAAAGAACAGATGGGTGTTTATTAACAGCTTCTTTTACAATGCAGATCAGTCCGGCTCTCCACAGACAGAAAGCATCGAAGGTAAGACAATAATTTCATTTGATCTTACAAAATATTTGCCGATTTTGACTCCTCCCCTCACCGCGTCAACTCTTCAGATCAACCGGAGCTCAAAGCCGAGAACAATCAGTTTACGAGAGAATGGGAAGGCCTGCAATTATCGCTCAGTATAAGCCACTCTGTGCTGCAGACCGCCAGCAGGAGCCCCCAAGAACTTCTGGATGAGATTGTCCAGCTCATGGAGAGTAAGTGGAGCTCCTTTTGATTGTCTTCACATTGAGGTAACACAACCTTCATAATTGCCAAATTTAATTGTTCCGCAGAGCCCTTCAATTATTTGCCCAGAGAGTTCTCCGCCGTCGATTTGGATGAGGAAGCAGAAGATATTGAAGCCATCGCAAATCTGGAAGTTGGCAACGAAGAAGATGACTCTTCCAAGGACACGGCTGAGGAGGAGGAGGAGGAAGAGGAAGAGCAGGAGGAGGGGGAAGACGTCAGTAATCAGGCTATTCTGAAGCTCAAGTATCTGCTCAATCCTCCTTTACTATGTTGAGCCCTTGAGTCAAAGTATAAGTCAGCTTTATTGTCAAATATGCTAATATGCATGACATACAGCACATATGAAATTAATGTCCTCTCGGACACAGCGTGCAAGGCACTTATAATATGGCTAAAAAAAAGACAGCCAATTGACAACAGACAATACATGTAATTTCTGAATGTAAAGTGAGGTCGTGTCGTATGTAAAGTGACGTAATGTAGTAATGCAAAAACAAACAAACCAAAAAAAGGGTTGAAGTGAGGTCTTGCAGAAAAAAAACAAGAAAAAAATAGAGTTCAGGATGATAGTACAGCGTGTAGCGTGTACTCAGATTTCGATGAGTGTGGCAGTGGGAAGGGGTAGGGGGGGCAGGGCTGGGAGGGAGTTGAGATGACCAATATAGCCATTGTCTGTTCATATGTATCACAAAAGACAGAAAATGCCTTCAAGTTTGGGGTCATTTCACACTTCAAATAAATAATCAAGTCCAATGAGTAAATGAACTAGCTATTACAACAAAGTAGACACAGTTAGCTAATTTCGTATAGCATGGTTCGCTAATTCAATGGTGAGAACAAATTGTAATCCTTCCAGGTGGGTAAAGATACGTTTAGCTACCAGTGTGCTTTTCATTGCTTTATATCCCAAAAATGTGAAGTAAACACCAAACAAGTACATTCATTGGACAATTGACATTGAAAGTCACTGAACATGCAGACTAGCTAGCGGTTAGCGACAACTTTACGCTGTCATTCGCGGACGTTATAAACTGACATTATTAAAGTTACACATCTTAAAAGGCCGAAAATATACTCCATTTACACTGTTTTTCACTCAAATTATTTGCTATAATATGACCAGTTCCACTGTACTGACACATAATGTATTCTACTGCTTTATCAACACATTTCCACCAAATCTTTTTTCTACTATACACAAAACAAACTTATTTTTATTCTTTTTTATCTTCCTCTAAAAGTCAGAATCCCAAGGGGAAGCGAGTTCCAAGAGATCTTTTGGCGACACTTTTATTTTTTGCCCGGTGATCCTCAACAAGCAGAATGCACTGGTACCCTGCACAGACGAGATATCAGCCAAGTATCGAGAAAAGGTCTACTATTTCTCCAGTGTGGATGCCAGGGAGGTCTTCATGCTCTCTCCTGAGCAATTTGTCGGACATACCAAGCTTCTCAAGGTACAAGTTGAATGATGGAAAGGTATGAAACCCCTGAACGCATTTTATCGCACACGTCTTTCAGCCACCTGCCCTGCGGATATTTGTACTGGGATGCAGAGGTTCCGGCAAGACCACTCAAGGCGAGTGGTTAGCCAAGAAACTTGGCCTTTTCCATATTCAATTCCGTGAGCATCTTCAAACTCTCATCATGCCAAAGATGAAACATCGAGTTATCCCCGCCGACGAGTCAACGGAGGAGCAATTGAAGGGCTTGAAGTCCGCCGTCGAGGAGGCCCAAGGTGAAGAACCTCCGGAGGTAACGCAAGTTAGCTTTTTAGCTACTGTCAGAAAATGCGATTTGGTTTTAATGCTTTTATGGATTTTTATTGTGTGGATTTTGTCCATTAGGAGGATGCGGGACTTACTGATGAGGAAATTGGTATCAAAGCCTACTTGGTTGATGACCTTCCACTAAGTTCACATGTCCTGGATACAGTCATCAATCCATACTGGAAAACGGAGCCTTACATGTAACGCAGCACACACACACACATGCATCACTCTCGAACTGTGACAGAAACACACAGATGTACCGTTTTATGACAGTTACACCTCGGCCAGCCAATTTTTGATTTGTCCTCATAAGTGATGATTTCAACGGGTGTTCATTTCAGGTCTACGGGATTCATTCTCGAGGATTTCCCTCATAACACAGAAGAAGTGCAACACATGATGCAGCATCAGCTTTATCCTGATGCTGTGGTCACATTAATGGCCGGAGTGGAAGATATTCAGGCACGCCTTTTGCCTAAATTCTGGCAAAGATGGCGGGATCACTGCGACCGACGTGAAAAGTTGCTGGATGTTCTCCGCGAGATACACAGCAAGGCTCGGGTAAATAGATATACAGTGAGACCTCAACTTATGACCTTAATTGGTTCCCAGACAGAGTGTGTAAGGCGAAAAGTATGTATCTCGAAAAATAAATTCCCATAGGAAACCATTAAAATGGGAATAATCCGTTCCCGGGTTTCCATAAAATATACTTTTCAACTAAATAAGCCTTAAAACTACACACAACATACCTTATTCTATGTATAATAAATGTGCAATTGTATTGTAATGAAACAAATACACTGCATTGTATCATAAAGTCACTTTATTTACATTTGTGATGGTCATTTATGGCTTGATGGAATGGCGTTGGAGGTCAAAGGTCAAAGGGAATTGCTGTTTGGAAAGAGAGGCGCATTACATGAGGACTGTAATTAAAGGAATAAACTGTGCTGTCAAATAAAGTTTTATTTACCTTTTTGATGGTCGTTGATGGCTTACGGAAGGAGAGTCACCTTCCATAAGGACTGTTGGTAACTTAACCTCTGGTGCTGTTCAGTCGTGTGCTTCCGCCGAAGATCACTCCGCCAGCCGTGGTGGGTGTGTATTATGAAAATAGTGCTTATTATAAGGTTTAATTTTCATAAATTTGACGTTTGTAAGACAAAAAGTTTGTAAATTGAGGTGTTTGTAAGTTGAGGTCTCACTGTACAATAGATAGAGAGATAGATAGGTAGGATTGACATATATGTGCAACACAAAGCTGTCTTAAATACAGGAAGAGAATATTACAAAAAGGAGGGCGGAGCTAATGGAGGAAAAAGCGGCCTCTTCAACAGCCACAGCAAAAGTAAGCCATTTCATCAGCTATACTGTCACTCTTATTATTTTAATCCCCGTAACAAACCTTAGTTTAGTTGCCGGGCTGAAGACGAAGACGACGAAGACTCTGCAAACATAGAGGATGAAATTGAGGCCATTCTGGAGGAAGAGTATCCCATTGAAGGGTACGATGAGTTCAAAGAGGAAGACGAAGCAGAGGAAGCAACTACCGAGAGGCTGAACATGGAAATTGAAGAACGTTACGTGGCAGACTCAAACAATATGGCTATCGTGCTGGTAAACGTGATACATGATATCGTCAAGACTGTGGTAGTTTCTCTAACATCCACATATTTTTTTTCACACACGCAGGAGGTTCTAAGTGAACTAAAAATTCCAAGGATATCAATCAACGCGTCCCGCAAAACGCCCGTCGTACGGCGTCAGGTCCTCCTGAAAGTGGAGCCGTTGCACGCCAACCGCGAGTCGCTCTTCCAAAAATGCCAGCCAATTTCGTACAACTTGGCACAGCTGCTCCTGCTCTACTCATATAAGTTCCACAGCGCCTTTGGCTGCATGGACCCTGTTCAGGTAAAATTGCAATGTGGAAATTGCTGTAATGGCTGTTCCCCAGACGTTAATTTCACCAATGGAGATGACATTACATAACAGAATTCACAAAAACGTACCAGCAATTTTGCAACTCGTGAAAATGAAAAGTTCTACAGGAAATTACGATCTTTCTCTGTCAATTCACACAGCGATACAGTGAAGGGGACCTCATCCAACCTCTTCTGTGGCCTCTTGATAGCTCCTTTCCGGTTCTCTTCAACCAATATATCTACTTTTTTGGTTCCAAGAAGAACCAGCAAACATTTATACTCAACCCCTTGAAGTACCTCAGGCAGTCAAAACCTTCCCCTATGCTTCCTCTGAAACTGGCCATCGTCGGACCACCCAAATCCGGAAAAACAAGCGGTGAGTCCTGAAGATGTCTTTATATGGTGTTCCACAGGGTTCAATTTCGGGGCCCCCATATGTTTTCATTGCATTTACTGCCATTGGGTTCAATTTTACGAGCATGTTTTTCTGATCGCTCCCTTTGGAATTACCATCCATTTAATGTTAGGCAAACCCCCATCATCTCTGTGTCTTAACTCATTCACTGCCATTCACAAATTTATTCGGGAATTGAAAATGCGTATAAAAAAATCACATAGCGCGCCATTCCCAAATTAGTTCGTTTTTTTTTTTTTTTTTTTTTTTTTTAATTGGGTGCTGATAAAGCGCTGGCCAGACCTCTGGAAATGTTTTTTTTTCCCTTCCACATGTTTTCCCATGTTAGTGCTTTTGTTCCAGCTTCAGCTGTTGTAAAAGCGCTATATAAACCAATATCTATTGCGTTGTATTTTGTACATCTGCCCTCATTTCAACCTCATATAACTCCACCCGCATATAACTTAGGAATTAACTCTCTTTTTTTCTGATGAAAGAAGAGAGTCTACGTTTCTTTACGCTGCAATGATTGTTTATGTAGTCCTAAAACTCAATATTCTGTGGGTCCTGGAATTCGAGTGACAATGACAAAAACCCTGGCACTGGAGTGGTCACATTTTTGCACATCTGGCAGTGAATGAGTTAAACATTTTTATTCTTTAGCTGTCGGCTCAACATGAGCCCCGCCATTGTTTTAGTTTTATTGTCCTAACTGTTTTATATTATTAAATTGTTGTTTAATTGTAAGTTTTTCTTCGTTTTTGGATATCTGATTTTACTATTTTGATTTTTGTTAACTGCTCTAAAAACTATGTCGAGTCAACAATTGTATTTTCACACTCCCTGCCGTTTTACGCAGTGGCAAACATGTTTGCGCAGAAGTACGGTTTGGACCTGTTGTCTATCGGCGGCGTGATGAGGCGCATACTTGTGGAACAGGAGCATAGCGACTTGTCAGTGCAGATGAAGCAGCATCTCAACCAGGGTCTGGTGGTACCCGATGAACTTGCCATCCAGTGCCTGCAGAAGGTGCTCATGAGCTTGGTGTGCAGTACGCAAGGGTGTGTAAATAAAAAAAATCACATGTAATTTCGGCTTGAAGTTTGTGTTTCAAATCTAGCTAATTTTAACTCATTCACTGCAAAAATGTATCCACTCCAGTGCCAGGGTTTTTGTCATTGTCACGCGAATTCCAGGACCCACAGAATATTAAGCTTTAGGACTACATAAACATTCAATGCAGCGTAATAAACTTTAGACCCTCTTCTTTCATCAGAAAAAAAAGAGTTAATTCCTAAATTGTATGGGTCTGGAGTTATATCAGCTTGAAATGAGGGCGGCTGTCCAAAATACAATGCATACATATTGGTTTATATAGCGCTTTAACAACAGCTGAAGCTGGAACAAAGCGCTAACATGGAAAAAAGAGGACTGCTGCCCCCTCCTGGAAGCGAAAAACATTGCAAGAGGTCTGACCGGCGCTTTATCGGCACCCAAGCAAGAAAAAAAAATGAAGAAATTCGGAAATAGCGCCCCACGTCATATTTTCAATGAATTTTTGAATGGCAGTGAATGAGTTAATCTACATCAATTGAATGACATTTTTGCTGCTTATTCTGATGAGCTAATCGGGAGCAATATAAACAGATTGACCACTATGCTCTATAACGACCTGCTTCAGCTCTTCTCAACTCATCTATACGGCACTAATATTATTCATTGTTCGCAGAGAAGAAAGAATACACGAATCGCTGTTTTTGCGTTATTCCAGTTATGTGTTGGATGGCTTTCCCATGACCATGAAGCAAGCGGAACTGATGCAGGACAATAGCATCGTCCCCATGATGGTGGTGGAAATGGAGCTGGATACGCTAGAGGTGCTAAAGCGAGGCCTCGCCCTTAAGATGGAGGAGAACAAGTACGAAAACCTAATCTTCCTAACTACCAAACGACAAAAAACTGCACTGATGCATATAGTCCATTGACCTCCGTTTTTGTAGGCCCCACCTAATGCACGACAGCGCCGAGATCCTTCACGTCCGCAACACCTGTTACAAGCAGGAAGCGGATCTTATGAGGCTGCATTTTCAACAACAGTATGAAAACTGGATCCAAATGGACGGCCTCAAGAGTAAATGGTACATCTGGGAAGGTCTGATCAAGGAGATCAGCATCAGCATGAAGTACATCCACACTTATCTGAAGAAAACCAGAAGCGGTAAGTTCTGAACGAGCAAAAGGAAGGATGAGCTTGGTTTTATTTTAACTGTATTTTCTTTCATACAGGTCGTGCCGGTTGCATTAACAGGCTTTGCGTTACACCGCGAGAGTTTCAGCGTCAAATTGGGGAGTTTGGCCATTATTGCCCCGTCTGCCTCGCTCTGCAGAATCACCTTGTGGACTGCTCCGAAACTGCATCCCTGATGTATGCCGCGGAATACAATCGACGATATTTCAAGATGTGTAGCACGCAACATTTGGAGGTCAGGCCTTCAAAAAAAAAATTAATAGCAATAATTTTCTATGTTCACTACAATAACCTTGTCATGGGGTTAATTGTATTTGGTGGCAGAGCTTTCTTGTCCGTCCGGATCAATTTGTCAGCCCCCTTTGCCCGCGCCCTCTCCCGGAAGCAGAACTGCTACCCAAAAAGCTAACCGAAGCAGAAGTGAAGAGCAGATTCCCTCAGCAGATTGAGATGAAAGGTTTCTGCCCCGTCACTTATCTGGATGGCAAAGAAAGGTAAGCACATACTCAATGGGCTTTTCTTCCATACGTGACGTCACTGAAGGAACGCCCCTGACCGAAAAAAGGACACATTGTAGCAGTCAATGCATTTTGCTGTGCTTGTTTGGTCTGAAAACGTTGTGTTGCACCAAAAAGAGCCAGAAGAGGGCGACAAAGCTCCATATAAGGAATTTATCAGCCTGTGGAAACGGGCTGATTCATTCCTCACAGAATTGAAAATGCCCAATTCGCAGCTCAATTTTTTTTGCTGATTTTGGACACTTTAAGTCATTTTTATTGATGTTTTGCATTTGAATAATCATACTGCGTGTTTTGGGTATTTTTGATGCTATAAAACGTTTTTCTGATGTCAGTTAGGAAACAAAAATGTGATGTCGGTTGTCCTTTAAATTTAACTTGACACGCCACACTATTTTTAGTCCTGCTTTGATGCGCTTTCCTCTGTTAAGGTACGAGGCCCTGGTACATGGCAGCATGGAATTTGCCGTAGAATACAGAGAGCGACTCTATACTTGCGAGACAAAGCAGAAGCAGTACATGTTTCTGAGGTAAGAACAAACATTACATTTTTTGGTGCTACTTAGAAAAAGGCATTTGAGTATCTGGGATACTTTTTGAAGCGCACCTGAAGTCTACTGGGACCTTAAGTTGCCCAGTAAGGTTCCTCCTCTTTGCGAGCCAATCCCGCTTACTTCCCTCCCGACGCTAGGCTACCTAGAACAGGTGAGAAACACTTTTGAACTGTCACCATGTCAAGATTTGATACTTGTTTTGAGAGCTTTTTTTTTTTGCCGCTGTTCTACAGGGTGTGGCGGTTTCGGTTATCAAGGCCATGACGGCTGTCGGGTGCCTGAAACCCAAATTTCCCTTCTTCAATATGGAACGATCGGCTCTCCATTATGTGGCGTTCCATCTGAAAGGTACACACAGATAACAAAACACAAATAAACAGCAGTATTCCAATTTTTTTTCTCCTCTTCCTCCCGATAGCATTCAACCACAGCCTCACAGAAGACGCTCGACAGATGTACAAAGAAAAACTGGCTTCCTTTGAGGAAAACTGCACACTTGTCCCTTACCTGAGCTCATTCATGAAAGGCGACTATAAGCTCCCCAGCGAACTCCCCGTCGACTTTGACTTTAAAATGAAAACGTTTCTTGCCTTGCGAGACTCGCCCAAAGCGAAATCCGTTCTGCACATTTAGCTCTACATTGGACAATGAACCGCAACCGATGTACAGACATAAAAACAGAAATTCAACTCGATTCCAGTTTTGTTTTCACGCCATTGTTCAAGTCAGAATTAATAAATAGCACTCTGTTATACTGACCTCAATGGCTTAATCAAAGAAAATCTCCTATGGATTTGCCAGAATAGCAAAAAAATAATAATAAAAAGAAATTAAAAACAACACCAGCACTTCTTATGCATATTTTGTGTTGGTGTTATGCATGAAAATCGTAATAAAAATATATATATCGGTGGTCGTCAAAAAAAAAATAGACTGTCCTAAAAAAGTTGATTTATTTTATAAACTCATTCACTGCCATTCCCGAATTTAATGGGGAATTTAAAAGTGTGACGTGGAGCGTCATTCCCAAATGTGTCCGATAAAGCGCTGGTCAGACCTCTGGTAATGTTTTTCCTTTCCACGAGGGGGCACAATTTGCCTTTGATCCATGTTAGCGCTTTGTTACAGCTTCAGTTGTTAAAGCACTATATAAATCAATATGTATATATTGTATTTTGTCCAGCCACCCCCATTTCAAGCTCAGATAACTCCAGACCCATATAACTTAGCAATTAACAGTTTTTTTTCTGATGAAAGAAGAGAGTCTAAGGTTTCCTACACCGATTTCAATGTTTATATAGTCCTAAAACTCATATCTTCTTTGGGTCCTGCAATTTAAGTGAAAATGACAAAAACCCTGGCACTGTAGTAGACACAGTTTTGCACATCATCTGGCAGTAAATGAATTAATAGTTTTTAAAAAGTGAAACTTATGTTCTATATACATTCGTTCGATCTATTATTTCATAGGTGGATCTGAAAATAAATACTATATAATATCATTTACGCTCATTTGTTGGTAGGCAGAATTCACTAAAGCAATCACACACAGAAAAAAAGTCCTCAATATACTCATTGGTTCATTCTGATTTAAATGTCAAATGTTCAAAGGATGTATGAGAAGGACAAGGAAGAGGAGGAGCACCTTTAAGGGCCCGGCGCCAGCTCTTGTACAGCTCCCCCCCATGCTGAGGAAATTGTTTTCTACCACCACCAAGATTCTGGACAACCTCCCTCATAACCACCATGAAGCTCAAAAACGCTCCACAGAGGCTAAGACACATGGACGACGAGGCGGGAACATCCTCGTACCAGCGACATGTTGATTTTGAGGAGACCAAACAACGCCGACAGCACTTCCATTTGGCTTTCCGGGCCAAGCGCTACCAGGTGCTCATTGAGCAGGAAGTGAAGGATGAGAAGCATAAAAGAGTCAGGAAGGTTTGTCTATATTTACTCTTCTAATTCTATTGCAGACAGCTAATCATGCATTGAGGATATTTGGAGGTATTTTTGCAAATGATGCGATTCCCACCAAAAAAAAAAAACACTACACACACATTTCAGAGCACCATTTCCTGCATGAAGGAGGTCAACTGGAAACAATGGTGTTTCCATGACCCCATGCTGAGTGAAAAACCCAGTAAACAAGCTCTACTGTGCCATTGTCGTTGAAAGGAATCAATCGTATAATCCGTTTGTTTTACAGAATGTTGGCAAAGCGCTGCGCTCCACATGGAAGTGCCTCATGCTCGGTCTGTACAATTTCGCTCTGTGCTACTCCACGCCTGCCACTGTGGCCGCCACCTTTCTGCCGGACTTCAGCCATGCAAGGAACAGAACCTGAACTCTTCTCATTCAGTTGACCTGTATGCTAATTTCTGTTAGCCTGCCTATGATGTTTCACTCTTAATTTTAGCATTGAGCTTGCTGACTTAAATTAGATGGAATACTATCCTGTATAGCAATTTGGTCAAACATTTTGATGTTTAAATTTAGGCCCAACTGATACAGATTTGATGCAACCGAGATGTTCAAAAACCAAGGTTTTACTATATTACAATGTTGACGTCATGTTATTTTGATTTGATTTAAAAAATGTCATTTTTCTGTATTATTAAGCCTTTGTTTTTATCATATAATATAATATTTGGAGATTTTGATTTATACATTTGTCTTGTTTGTGCCACTGTTTTGTTTTTGTTTCTTGTAATAAAGTCTAATTCACATAAAATGTATTACAATTTATTTTCATAAAACGTAGTTATAAGAGGCACTATTTTCTCAGACAATGTGATGAAATAATAAATTCTAAAATATAAATAAATTATTTCTATCTATTTTACAATCCTCTGGTCTATGTACTTCAAAATGTATTACTTGATTGTGTTTAATTCAAATGAGCGAATGTGGTGTGACGCCATAACCGTGCGACTGGGAGATCTTGTTTTGTTTACATGCTACAGCTACACTACAGTCTGTGTTTTTATTTTTATGAGAATGGAAACCCCTAAACCCGTGAACGCCAGTTCCGTGCCGATCGACGCGTTTAGCAATTTAAGGATTACATCCATTTGGACGTTTCTCATGTCGGTAGGTTATTCTCATAGTAGCCGTGCTAGCACAGTCATTGGTATACCGCCCCAAAACGTTGTGAATTACTTTTCCTTCTTTTTTTAGGTAAAGTGGTCAGAACCTTGGCTTATCGGCGGTGTTGTGTTTCACATGGCGTGTCTTTGCTTGACTGTGGTGACGTGCAAATATTACAGAGCACAGATCTGTCACTTCCTACTCATAAGTAAGTGGACATATGTATTGGACCACTCATGATATTGTTTTAATTTGGGCATCGTTACTAATTCTGATACATATCTGTAAATGTATTCGTTCTCGGGTGTGTATGAGTAGCGAATCATCAATGCCTCTTGGTTTCTCACAGTCGTCTTGGTGTATAGCGCTGAATATTTAAACGAGCTAGCAGCAATGAACTGGAGGTAATTGTAATATTTAAAATATTATATTATATAATGCCAAGGTCCTCTTGAATGAGTGAAACCTCTTGCAGGTCGTTTTCCGAGTTCCAGTACTTTGATTCCAAGGGTATGTTTATATCTTTGGTCTTCTCCATCCCATTGCTCATGAACGCTGTCATCATTGTGGTGAGTGCTGATATGTTGCACATAAAATGTAATTTTCTTTTAGTTGAGCAGTAAGATTTAACTACAAGTAACAAATAAACAGCCACATACCACAATATCAATACAGGTGGTGTGGTTGTACAAGACCTTCTTCACCATGGCTGAGCTGAAGACGCTGCAGCTCAGGCAGAAGGCGCGCCTCGCCAAGAAACGTAACTAACCCCTTTTTTTCTGGAATATCGAAAAGGACTGGATTTTTTTTTTTTTTTGCCCCCACCAGTGGTGGACAACTTGTGGCCCCCGAATGCACAAAACCAAAAAACAAATAAAACCCCAGAAGTTACCATCCTGACCATGTTTAAAACAAAGTATGTAGAAATATTTTATAAGGTGAGAAAAATGCTTTTGATTAAAATGTGTTATTAAATGTTTTTTTATTGTGATGATAAGGAGTTATAAGTGTTCATTGGACAAATGTGGCAAAGCTTGAAGCATTCTTGTTGCAGCTTGGGGCAAGCGGATAGTCAAGCAATGTATGTTTAAAGGACAACCGACACCATTTTTTGTTTCCTAACTGACATCAGAAAAACGTTTTATAGCATCAAAAATACCCAAAACACCCAGGCTGATATTTGTAGTCAAATGCAAAACACCAATAAAAATTAGTTAAAGTGTCCCAAAACTACTTCAAAATGACCTCAGAAATGGCAAGTTTCAGAAGGTCCCGCCCCCTTGTTCGTGACGTCACATCAGGACGTCTTGCCTTGCTTGAGAATCAAAACAATGGCTTCAGATTCGGAGAAGATGCTTTCTTGTTACTCATCCAGTTATGAATATGATTCAAATAGTTCTGAAGAGGAAAGCATAAATGTTTTCAATCGATTAAAGAAGTCCTTCTGTATCATTTTGAGGCGTCTGGACTCCAATGTAGCGTCCCAGAAAATGCACAAGATGACGCCCAAGCTCCATTGGAATTGGGCTGATTTGTCTGCTGGGAATTTGTGTCAACTAGTATCAAATCGTAGTCTTGGTGCAACACACAACGATTCACCATCGCATTATTTATGTTTTCCTTCTAATTTCGCCATCAACACAATGTTTTGAGACCAAACAAAGTACCCAAAATGCATCGTGAATCGTTGTGTGTTGCATCAAGACTTCTACAGTGTATTTGACATTCGCTGACAACACTTCTCAGGAGACAATTTCCACGCAGCTTTGTCGCCATCTTCTGCCTTTTTTGGGTACTGTGAGTACTAAAGAGTTTGTCACTACATTTCTCTCCAGATGCATCAAAATAACCCGGAATAAATTATTTAATCGATTGCAAACATGTATGCTTTCCTCTTCAGAACTATTTGAATCATATTCATAACTGGATGAGTAACAAGAAAGCATCTTTTCCGATTCTGAAGCCATTGTTTTGATTCTCGAGCAAGGCGAGACGTCTTGGCATGACACCACGAACAAGGGGGCGGGACCTTCTGAAACTAGCCACTTCCGGTTTCAAATTGAAGTACTTTTTAGACACTTTAAGTCAGGGGTGTCAAAGTAATTTTTTGCCGCGGGCCACATTGTAGTTATGGTTTCCTCTCGAGGGCCGTTATGAATTTGGGGAACCCATTAGAATGTTTAAATCCCTTCAAATATTACATATAGGGCACACAGCAAATTAATGAATAACTCGTTTTCAAATCTGAAGTCAAGAATAATGACTTTTATTGTGGTTGACATCCAAAAATATGACATTTTCGCTCAGATTTTAGCAATCATCGTGGAATTTAACAAGTTTGATATGCTTTCGCGGGCCGAAAAAAAATGATGTGGCGGGCCGGATTTGGCCCGCGGGCCTTGACTTTGACACCTGTGCTTTAAGTTATTTTTATAGGTGTTTTGCATTTGATTAAAATATCATACTTTTGGGCATTTTAGATGCTATAAAACGTTTTTCTGATGTCAGTTGGGAAACAAAAAAGTGACGTCGGTTGTCCTTTAATTGAGGTTGAAACACTTATGTAGATTGTCGACTTTTTCTGTCAATCAAACATAACCATGATGACTTATTTGACAAAAGAAGAGCGAAGTCGCTGGATAAACACAAAAACACAAACATGTCAGGCTAATTAATTACTTTTCCCCTGAGCGCCGGCTCCTCCGCCGAATTCTGCGCCCGTTGACGAACTTATTCCCCCATTTGACGTCGTCTAAACGATTTTCTTTTCGCCGAGTCATTCGCCGCAATTAAGACCCATCCTCCAGGCGTGAATGGAAGCGTTCGCTTCAATTAAAGAAGAGGTCTCGCAAATGAAAACATCTAATTTCCGCCTGCATCTTTTGCATGCTGTAGTTTCATGAGTGCTAATTATGCATGCGGGCGCTAACTGCTATCAATAAGGTCTCATCGCAATCAATTAGTCGCCGTTTATTTGTTTTACAGTATCGTCGACAACAACTTTGCTTGTGTGATGACAACCGTTGTGTTTTGTCGCGTTGCTTCGACACATGAATGAAAAGTTTTTACTGTCGTGCTCGGGTGATTCTTTATTAAATCGCCAACGGCTAATAATGCAATTTGGAATGACAAACACGGGGGGGGGATGCAGAGAAACAGAAAAAAATAACAATTAAAAAAAACACTTTTTACAATGAAGCATCGAAACTTCCAAACATTTTTTAACAATGACTGTACTGTTTTCCAAATATATTGTCATTATTGAAATATTTTGGAATTGACAGGCAATACTTTCTTTACCACCATGCATCATATTTCAATATGCTCCGAATAAATCATTCATGTTCAACAAGTAGATGACTCATCTGACTACATGAATGAAAAATAAAAAAGAAATCATCTTCTGACGCATGGGCTTCCAGTCGTGGCAAGACCATTCGTCATTTTTTTTCCTAATTGATCCTGCAAGTGAATAGTCTACGACACTTATGTGGATGAATAAAGAGGTTGAAAATACACAAGGGAAAGTTCCAAGGCAAAAAAAAAACAAAACAAATATACGTAACAACTGTTGTTTCACGACGCACTAACGTTGTCGATCTTCCGAATGGATGTTCTTTCCTCTTTGTTCCTCTGACATTGGAAATAAAAGTTCCACTTGTTTGTGCCCGCTTCTGAGACTTCTTCTGTCTGCTTTTTATTTACTACCAGATGTGCATTTCAGCTCACTGAAGGCTCCGCGACCGCCGGGACTGACTAATTAAAAATTGAGATTTGAATGATTGGAAATGACAGGCTTGCTTTGTTCTAAGATGTCACTGTCAGAATGATTTCCAGACACCATTACCGCAACACTGTCGCCACAATACAGTGAGACCTCAACTTACGAACTTAATTGGTTCCCAGACAGAGTGTGTAAGGCGAAAAGTGTGTATCGCAAAAATAAAAATCCCATAGGAAACCATTAAAATGGGAATAATCCGTTCCCGTGTTTCCATAAAATATACTTTTCAACTAAATAAGCCTACAAAAACTACACACAACATACCTTATTCTGTGTATAATAAATGTGCTGTTGTATTGTAATGAAAGAAATACACTGCATTGTATCATAAAGTCACTTTATTTACATTTGTGATGGTCATTTATGGCTTGATGGAATGGCGTTGGAGGTCGAAGGTCAAAGGGAATTGCTGTTTGGAAAGGGAGGTGCATTACATGAGGGCTGTAATTAAAGAAATAAACTGTGCTGTAAAATAAAGTTTTATTTACCTTTTTGATGGTCGTTGATGGCTTATGGAAGGAGAGTCACCTTCCATAAGGACTTGGTAACTTGACTTCTGGTGCTGTTCGGTCGTGTGCTTCCGCCGAAGATCACTCCGCCAGCCGTGGTGGGTGGGTATTATGAAAATAGTGCTTATTATAAGGTTTAATTTTCATAAATTTGACGTTTGTAAGACAAAAAGTTTGTAAATTGAGGTGTTTGTAAGTTGAGGTCTCACTGTATATTTTTGGGTTTGGAATTAACAATAAAAAGACAAGTATTGTTATTGTTTTACTAAATTCATCCTGTCTACTTGATAACTAATGTTAAGCAGATTCCTTACTTACAGACAGTGTATTGTCGGTGTTCAAATACCTGACATGTTTCGGCGACTACTTCCGCCTTCGTCAGAGTAACAGAGCAACATCCGTGACACTCTGACGAAGGCGGAAGTAGTCGCCGAAACATGTCAGGTATTTGAACACCGACAATACACTGTCTGTAAGTAAGGAATCTGCTTAACACAAGTATTGTTAGTTCTGTTGTTGTGCAGAGGCTGCTGGAGTATTCCCTGAACTCGCCACCAGCCCAAACATATATATATAAATAAAAACCGCAGGGAAGGCTAGGACATTTCTGATTGATTTTTGAGTCTTGACTAAACCTGACATTCATATTTTTGGAATTCGAGAGAAAATCACAGTTATGATGATGATTATTTTTGGCAGTGGTATTATATCAATAGTAATTATAGTATGAATGAGGTTTTATTCATCTATCTGTTCTCGCTGGTGGTGAGTCTGGTGAATTATTATTATTATTATTATTATTATTAGTAGTAGTAGTAGTAGTAGTAGTAGTAGTAGTAGTAGTAGTAGTAGTAGTTGTAGTAGTAGTCGAATAAAAATATTTTTTTTTCAGACCATTTATATTCAGGCACGGGGCTGTCCATGGCCACACGACAAGGGGACATAGGACATCGTCCACTCTGATCTAAATTGTCCATAGTATGAATGTTTTTTTATTTATCAAAATCTTCGGGTTGGTGGCGAGTCAGGGGAATTATTATTATTATTATTATTATTATTATTATTATTATTATTATTATTATTATTATTATTATTATTATTATTATTATTATTATCGTCATAATAATAATAATAATTATTATTATTATTATTAGTAGTAGTAGTAGTAGTAATAGTAGTCGTAGTAGTAGTGCTAGAAAAAAATATTAATTATATAATAATATATATATTTTTCCCCAAACCAATTTTATTCAGGCGTGGAGCTGTCCATGTCCATACCAAAAGGCGACATAGGACCCGTACGTCAATGGCAAAATGGCGGCTTCAAGCAGTAAATCTGTTCTGTTTGTATGTCTGGGTAAGATGCTACTTTTCATGGATACAAGAACACAATGATCGAATATACAGACGTTTATCAATATTTAATTTACTCGTTTCAACTTTTTTTGCGCTCCCGAGTGTTCGTATATACACATTAATGTCGTAAACGGAACGAACCACGGCTGACAAGTAAACTTTAATTATGATTACAACATATGTTTCATCGTCCACCAAGCATCAATGAAGGTTAAAATTCGGTGAATATTTGTTTTTTTTCTTTCTTGTCAAAACGCCGGATCAACCTCAGTTTAACCAGGAACCGAAAGTAGTAAAAAAAAAACACCGTCGTAATCGCTATGAAAGTCCAATGTCCATGATCCGGCAATTTAATTGATGCGATCAATAAAACCATTATTGTTCCAGTAGACTGCACGTTTATTTTCTCCGAAATCTATTGTGAGGATTATGACACTCCTGTGTCCAACAATTTATTTTACAGGGAACATCTGCAGGTCCCCCATTGCGGAGGCCGTCTTCAGGAAGCTGGCAATTGAAGCAGATGTTGCTGACAAGGTATCATTGTAAAGATACAGTGGTGGTGATTTACGGCATGGCATATACTATTTGCTATACCTCGAGATATATGAAATTGAGCTCAATTCAATACATTTATATGCCCCCTTTCAGATGTCATGTCAACTCTTAAAGCGAAAATGGTCACTTGAACTGGATTAATTTGTGAGTCGTCAGAATGAAATAGTAGATATCTTAAACTTGAGTTATAAATGTATATAAGGGAAAGAGAGCACGTAATATGGCCAGTGATACAGTGATAAAAAAAGTTATATAACCTCAGGACAAGTTATCCACATCAATCTTCATTGTAAAGCTAGTCATCAATTTACTTCCCTCAGTTTCGAAAAACTCACCCTGACATCTTGTTTTGCGTGCTCTCTCTGCCTCGCTCAGTGGAGGATAGACAGTGCCGCCACGTCCACCTATGAAATAGGAAACCCACCCGACCATCGTGGCCTAGCCTGCATGAAGAGGCACGACGTGCCCATGCAACACGTGGCCCGGCAGGTACGACCATCATCCGCCTTTCCTCTGTGTTGTTACAGTGGCTCATAGACAGCGCCGCCACGTCCGACTGGAATTTAGGATGCTTGCCAGACGCCCGCGGGCTGGCCTGCCTTAAGGCTCGTGGCATTGAGACCGCTCATAGGGCCCGACAGGTACCGAGCACGTTACAAGACTTCCACACACTACATTACAATACTTGCTCATGTAGACTACCTACAAATCATAAAAATATCGGGCAGGTGTAACTAATGATTGTAGTTTGGAGCTTGCAGGCAGGTCAATGAATATTTTGTCCACTAGATGGCAGAAGCTCCAATTAATCTGTACCTTTTTTCCATTGACGGACAGTAACAGAGTAACCATTTAGTCTTTTCCCGAAACAGGCCACAGATTTCACTTGCAATTAAATGTGTCATTAAAATGAGATTAGTGGATTATTTTATGTTTGGTTTTTCGAATGCAGAATGTGTGCCTTGTTTCACAAAAGGCATGGAAAGTGACTGATCGTGATTAATCGCAGTGCTCTAATCGGATGTCGGGCTGAAACTGTTGAATATTTTTTGTGTTGGCTATTTCTTTGATTCATCAAGTAATCAGATGAATGTTTATTTTGCATGGAACCGAGAGATGCGGTACTTCTTGGGGACTGATTGACGCAAAGAACCTCTCGTTTCATAACGTACTGTCAAAAATGCATCTCCCTCACTCACACACCCGTAAAAAAAACTAAAAAGAATGGCATAGCCATCCCTTTCTTGCCTGTGACATTGTTTCATTCAACTTGTATATTGCTGTCAAGTAGCATTTTACACTTATATCAATGAACTATTACACCCAAAATGCATTCAGTCGCTAATTCAATCTGCAAAAAAAAAAATCATAATAATTCTGGTATTGATTAAAGTAGTGCCGCCACTACAAAGTCCGCTTCCACTTATTGAGGCTGCTTCAACTTTGACTACATTCCACTTGAAGGTTTTTTTTTCCTGGAATTTATCTAACAAATATATTTCCCATTCTGATTAAGTTTCTGATTTGCTCTCGAAAACAATGAGAAAAAAAGGAGGAGTAAATGAAAATGTTGATCATTGCTTCCCAAAGTGTAAGCGGATGTGTGGAAATGTCGTATTTTGGCTCAACTCAATAGCTCGCCGGTTTGCTTTCATGAAGGAATCCAAAAATCTGAGAATAATTATGATTGAGAAACAGAAATGGGATGATTTGCACAATTCCAATTTCCAAATAGCCTGTAAATGATGGAATGAGTTCTTAACATTATTACTAATTTGTCCACGGGTGATTTATGGTGTAATTTGTCCTAACATATGGAGTCACGTGACGTGGATGCTGCATTCTCATTGGCCAACGCATATCACATTTATTGCCTTATTCCAATCCAAGCATTGTGAATTTAATTCATTTTTGTATTTCTGCTCCCATGATAAAATATGAACGATCATTTCAGCCAATCCGCCCTAATTTCAGCATTTAGCTTCCGAACGCCAACCGCCGAGTACAAACGGCGCCCGAGGAGCAGACGATTCCCGCGGGGACTCGCGTGGCCTTGACAGTTTTCCCGTCGCCGCGAAATCCCGATGCTCGCCCATGATCGTTTAATTTCCAAATTGGTCACGCCCAAATGGGTAAATACAACGAATCCCAGACATGAGACACATCACCATCTCATCCTGGGAGCGGTTGAACGGTTCGGGAATCAACCCCCCTTTGCCCTGATGCGCGAGTCCCTGCGGGCGATGAATCACATGGCAGAGAGAGAGAAGATGTGTTCATTAATTTAGCATCCCTATCGCTCGTCAGTATGTTTCCGATCCTCAGAGAAGTTTCAAAAATGTTTGTCCATTTAGGGCATTTTCCCTGCTCCCTCGTGTCCTCACCCCCCCTCCCCCTTCTTCTCATATTTTTTTTTCCTCCTTCTCACCCAGTTTGTCCCTCCAAAAGCTAACCCGCTCTAATCTCCTCAAAGCGGGACCGGTGTGCCCTGTGTCCCCATCCGAGCAATGAGCTTTGACACTTTTTTTTACCCCCCACTGCTACCTACCCCCGCCATCGTCTTTCTGCTTCTTCTTCTTCTTCCGCCAACGCGGTCAAAAGAGAAACCACATCAGATGCACATTCTATTTATATTTGCAGGGTGTCTTACACGTATGGCAAGTAAACAAAAACCCCAAGTTGACTGCACTTTTCGGAAATGGGCGTTTTTTTTTAATTTAAAGACTGGACTCATCAATTTGTTATCATTGAGTCAACGTTTGAGGAATGAGCACAACTTTGGCGCCCAATCTAAGAACTTAACCTGCCAGGATTTTTTTTTTTGATAGATAGCAGACACGCCATTCTAACTGACCCCTACTTCTTTTTTTTTTAAACATAAAAAGGTGCAAATGGATATTTGTTATTTTTAAGGCGTGACTGATACACCGATATCCACCCTGCTTTTGTTTTCAGCCAGAACAATAATAAGCTTGACGCTGACGAATGATTGATTGGGTTATTTCTTCTCACACTGTTATTTTATTTATTTTTACTAAATGTAAAATGCTTCAGAAATTTTTACCAGTTTACAATGATAAAAAAAAAAAAATCTCATCCGTGTCTGAAATCCAAGAAAAACTGTGATCCAGATGTCACCATTGCTTATTTTTCACGACCCATTTCCAAAATCGTGTGGCCCTTTGGATTCTCAGTGATAGAGTGTTTATGCACATTAGTAAACATATTACGTTATTTCATGTTTAGATTAGTAAACATATGTTATTTCATGTTTATCTTAGTACACATTATGATTATTGCACGTCTAATTTAGTTAAATAAAATTATCAAGTTTATTAGTTCAATAGTTGTCGCAACGGCTCCAGTCTAAGACCCTCCCAACACAGAGTTGTTCGTAACCGATTGGACGGGAAGATCGACTTGTCCGCAACTGATTGGACAACAGATCGCCACTGTGGACATTCAAAAACTTGTCAGAGCGGGAGCTCGTTCTCTTTGTTTTCTATCTTTGTCCATGTGCTCATGTCTTCGTCCCACCGAGACGAGAAGTGCCTTTTCTGTCTCATTAGAATAAAGTATTTTTTTGTTCACCATCTATCGTCGTTACTGATATTTTTATCACTGAACTTCTGACAAAACCGAACCAGGAAAGACGAACAAGAATTTAATTCGAACACTCAGCATCCTCCTCTGTGAGGGGAACGCCACGCTTATTTATTTATTTATTTATTTATTTATTTATTTATTTATTTATTTATTTTAAGGTTGTGGGGGATTCTGGAGCCAATCCCAGCTGTCTTCGGGCACTAGGCAGGGGACACCCTGAATTGGTTGCCAGCCAATCGCAGGGCACACAGAGACAAACAACCAGTCACTCTCACACTCACACCCAGGGACAATTTAGAGTGTTCGATCAGCCTCCCATGCATGTTTTTTGGAACGTGGGAGGAAACCGGCGGACCCGGAGAAAACCCACGCGGGCCCGGGGAGAACATGCAAACTCTTCGCAGGGAGGCCGGACCGGGTATTGAACTCACGGCCTCTGCACTGTGAAGCCGGCATGCTAACCACTTGACTACCGGGTCGCCCTTTATTTATTTATTTTTATTTAATTTTTTGTGTTCTTTTTAAAAAAAAATATATATAATTGTATTGTATTTTTTGCCGTCTTGGACAAGCAACAAGACATCTGTCGCCAATCAACCAATGAAAGGCAGATTTGTAGTCATAATAAAACAATACGAGGTTTAAATAAAGGGGATACATTCTAATGAGGGCGAAACCTGTAATGCTACACAGTAACCCTGTAACAAAATGCAGGTTACACCCCCCCTGATGTATTTCACTGCTTGTGTCAGGCCTACTCTGTCAACCTTATCAGTCGGCAAGTATCTCTGCCCGACAACACCAAACCGCAATAAGTCATGGCGGAATACCTCGAGAAAGATCTCCATCACGCGATAGAGTCAGCCTGTAGCAGATGCGAGTCGACGGCTAAAAAACAAAAAATATTGATTTTTCATGAAATATTTTGGCCTTAAAATATTCAGAAATTTTTTTGGACACTCTAAATCCAAAAACAAGCAAAAAAAAAGACAAGTTTTTTATTTCTAATCATTATCCCTGAAACGTAAAATTCCGGAGGCGATGTATACCCACCAACGTTTAGACAAGCCCGAAATTAAATAAATCTTGAAACATTATTTTTTTAATTGGTTGATTTCTATATCAATTATATTATGTTTTAATTTACTTTGTTATGTATTATTGTTTATTGTTAAAACGCTATATAAATCAATATATATATATATATAATATATATATTGTATTGTATTGTATTGTATTCCACAAATTGAATGGCGGTTTTCCGCTCAAGCATCCCCCTATTGCCCAACCGCCACTGGGTGAATAGAGAAAGCGGTTGTCACATAAATCTTACATTTTTTTCTCCCCTTCCACGAAATGAAGCCAATGCTTTGAGTAGAATTTCTTGGAGTGATCCTCTATTCAATTGTGGTTTTGTTTTTTTATTTGTCTTTTTTTTTTTGCATATGACACACCAACCCTTCTTTTGCATTCCAGGTGACCAAAGATGACTTTATGAGCTTTGAATTTATTCTCTGCATGGATGAGAGTAACTTGAGGTACGGATATGTGTCACCATTTTGTATTTATTTATTTGTTTCCGCCCTTTTGGGTTTGTATGACTGTATTAGTCATTTTTGAAAATTCTGGTAGCATGTGTTTAGTGTTATTAATGGCCAGAGTTGATCAACAAAAGAAGGGAATGAAAAAAGTTTTATAACGCCTTAAAAATAATAATCATAAAAGGGGGATCGAACTATGCCGGCCCGAAAAACTAACTCCAAACTACTCCGCTCCATCGAAAGTGAGCTAAAACTAACGTGTACCCGAATGCCTCCTTTTAATGAGCAATGTCCTTCCTTAATCTCTTTCAAAAGGTCAGGGTGAAGGGCAATTTTTGTTTTCCACTTTGAACGTTTGGGGATGGTTTTTGAGATCACATGCCCAAGGTAGATCTGATCTGTAAGGAGCTTAGTGAGTTCTTTGGATGCCATGTCTATGCTCTTTGGGCACTTTTTTTCCACCTTCCCTTTTTTTTTCTTTTCCACATATTTTTCTGAGCAAATGTTAATCTGACCAGAATGAGAAGTGTAGAACTTCTTGAAAAGGCCAATATGGACCGTTTTTCTTCCAAATGATGTTTTCCTTGTCCCGAAAAAGTGCAAACACGCCGGAATCTGATTAGTTCCTGGTTGCGCATGCCAAACATATTTTACATCCTGGTGTGTCGGTGGTTGCGCCTTTGCGCTCTTCATAGTAAAAAAAAAAAAATATTTTTTTATTCCCTATCTTGTCCTTTCAGTGACTTAAAACGGACTGCGAACTCAGTGAAGAATCACCGTGCAAAAATTGAACTTCTCGGTGCATATGACCCGAAGAAGCAGCTGATCATCAAAGATCCTTATTATGTAAGTAATCCAGTCAGTGATTTGTCCTTTTTTCGAAACATGGTGGAAAATGAGAAAAGTGTTTTATTTCACAACATTCCATGCTCGGATGGCATAGAAATTTGGAGTGA
This sequence comes from Hippocampus bargibanti, assembly GCF_051943395.1. Classification (NCBI taxonomy): domain Eukaryota; kingdom Metazoa; phylum Chordata; class Actinopteri; order Syngnathiformes; family Syngnathidae; genus Hippocampus; species Hippocampus bargibanti. Next base: position 4,118,890 of record NC_142752.1, read on the forward strand.
GTAGAAAACCAGTGTTGCAAAGCTCTCCTAAGGATTGGGCCTTAACAAAAGCAGCTTTTTCGGTTTTGCTTTGTACTTCAATGGTGCTCAAAGACCATTGAAGGTGTTCCATCAAGCGTAAGTGGTGACCACATCCATTCAGAGGTTGCTCTACATCAAATTGAAAACTCAAAATCATCCGCAAGTGTGAATCTAAGTGTGATTTTTATACCCGGTGATTGGCTGACGACCTGTTCGGGGTGTACCTTGTTTCTCACTATTTCATTTATAGCTCTCCTACATACCCGTGAGCCACACAAGTAAAGCAAAACATATTTGCCATTAAAGGACAACCGACGTCACTTTTTTGTTTCCTAATTGACATCAGAAAAACGTTTTATAGCATCTAAAATACCCAAAACACGCAGTATGCTATTTAGTCAAATGCAAAACACCAATAAAAATGACTTGGTGTCTAAAAAGTACTTCAATTTGAAACCGGAAGTGGCCAGTTTCAGAAGGTCCCGCCTCCATGTTCGTGGTGTCACGGCAAGACGTCTTGCCTTGCTCGAGAATCAAAACAATGGCTTCAGATTCGGAGAAGATGCTTTCTTGTTACTCATCCAGTTATGAATGTGATTCAGATAGTTCTGAAGAGGAAAGCATAAATGTTTGCAATCGATTAAAGAAGTCCTTCCTGTATCATTTTGAGGCGTCTCCAATGTAGCTCCCTGAAAATGCACAAGATGGCGCCCAAGCTCCGTTGGAAATGGGCTGATTTGTGTCAACTAGAATCAAATAGTAGTCTTGGTGCAACACACAACAATTCACCATTGCGTTATTGATGTTTTCCTTATAATTTCGCCATCAACACGAAGTTTTCAGACCAAACAAAGTACCCAAAATGCATTGAGTGTCGCTTTCTCGGTCCTGGGCGTTCCAGACGTGACGTCACGTCAGGCATCGTCATCAACTCGAAAACAAAACTTCCTGAATATTCAGCGCGAGTCTTAAAACATAAAATAGAGCTATATGGTGTGGAATCTTTGTAAAATACGCTCAGTAGATGTCATTTGATGTGAATTATGGGCACAACTCGTATGGAGGCGTCGGTTGTCCTTTAATTTCGACAAACATCCTTGGATCAGTTCTTTACAAAACTTAATGCAAAAAAAAAAACACTGACAAAACACTTCTTTTGATCCATATTTTGCGGCATTTTTTATGTTTTAGGAAACATTTATATCTGAATTTAGGGCAGGCTTGTAACGGATTACGGTATTTTCATCGAAAACGCGTCTCGATTTACAACTTTTTCTACTTAAGAACTTTCTTCCAGAACCAATTCATTTCATAAGTAAAGGAAAGAACAATGTGGACAGGTGAACCGTTTATATCTTTTCCTAATCAGTCGTTTCTTCCTGATTTTTATTTGACTTCCACGTCACTGTCATTTCGTTCATCAAATAATACCACATGGCGGTATTTCTTCTCTTACCCCTACCGGAGTTTATTTTGAGGCATTGAGCAATAACTTTCGATGTTTAGACAAGAGCCCAGTCGAAGCAAATCAGATTCGCTCAAACTTTTAACGCCCAATCCAGTGATCAAATGAATTTATCATCAGTCACTGATTTTGTTTTTGTCAAGTGCTGCCAAAACCAATCTATTATTTGTGCATAACCACAATAATTCACAGTGGAAAGTAGAGGGTTGCGTTTCACAGTCTTTTGGCGCGACTTTTGGCTTTTAACTTTGACTCTGAGTCACAATATCTCAGCCTGATTGGGATCTCTCATCGCACTCGTTACGACGTAAAAAAAAAAAAGTCGAAAAGGAACATTTGATTCCAACGCGTCGTGAAGACAAACATTTCGATGCGCAGGCTCCCGGCGCCAAATTTGCTGTCACCATCTGGAATCGGTCTCCCTCGGGGCAAAAGTCATTCAACCATATTTTTCAACTGCGTTGGGTTAGCACGTGTAAGCTATGTCGTGAAAGTCGGATTTGATGTTTTAACAGCTTTCTTTCTGCTTATCGTCATATTCTGTGACATCAACAGTAAACACAAATATCGCTCCCTTGTCTATGTAATGACACGCCTCCCCGTGTATTTTTTTTCTTCTTTTGCTGCAGGGAAGTGATGAAGACTTTGAAAAGGTGTTTGAACAGTGTCAACGATGCTGCAGGGCGTTTCTCGAGTCAAACTCGTAGCATTGTTGTCGCTCGCCAATTGGCCACCGGTAAGGCATTCTTTGGCCACGTTGCACAAGCATATCATTGTTGTGAAAAAGAGAAGAAAAAAAAAGAGCCACCGGAACGCCTCCAAGTTTTCTGTGTTGCGCTTGCTCTGACCACATTGACTTGGAGAGCCATTCCCGTGTTGAAATAAAAACCATACAACCCACTTACATCATTTCGATTATCATTGCGTGTGCCGCAAAACGTGGCGTTCAGAAGTAACAATGCATATGCACAAAGAGCATTTGGTGGCGTTTATGACACAAGCTAGCACTTATGTGAACTATATCGGTTGTATCACAAAGGAGAGCCAAACGAAATATGAAAGGGGGCAAGTTGCAAAGCTGTCTGAGGCACTCCAATGGAACGCTAATCGTCCTTCGCGACACTGTTTTGATAACTGGAGCTTGTTCACAACGGGCGGTAAGTTCCCACTCTTGAAATAATCCGCTATTATTTTCCTGAACAAAGTTCACATTTTGAGCAGGTGATGACTTTTAATGTCCATGTGTGTTAGAGTTCTCTTGTAAATTAGTTTCCCGTCAAGTTACTGTATCTATTTTTTTGGGTGACCCGACTATGCCCCCCAAAAAACTAGCATGAATGGAGTTTAAAGGGAGGCAGGGGGGGGAAAGTTTTGCCCTTGACACATTTCTTATTGATGACCATAATACATGACAGATGTGATGATCACAAGATGATGTGCGGAAAAAAAATCTCAATCGTGAAAAGGAAGTGAGCCATTAGGATTTTGAATTTGAGGCAAATTCCAGCGCTTCAACATTTTTCATCAACTTGTTACTTTTTCATCCCAAGGGATCATAAATTGGAAGCGGATCATCGTGGAAAGATCAACGATGTTACTTTTCCAAACTTTTTTGAACACCCAATCGTCGTTTTGTTCATCATCACTTGGTGGTCTCGCAAAGAATGCGGGCGGCCATTTTGAATGTTTTTTCTTTCACAGCTATCTGAAGCAAAGCTATTCCATCAATTGGCAATTAGTTGGATCATAAAGCAAATTTATGGATTCCGCAACAAAAAAAACACCTTGTTTTCAGTTGGGGAATATATATATATATATATATATATATATATATATATATATATATATATATATATATATATATATATATATAGCTAGCGAGCATTTTCTCTATATATCCATCCATCCATCCCTCTCCCTCTCTCTCTCTCTCTTTCTCTCCCTCTCTATCCGTATATATACATATACGTATATTATTTTCTGCTTTGAACAAATGATACTGAGGAGGCAGAATGTTATGATGGCATCATAAAAAGCAAATTACCACCCAATATCATTAAGACAAAATATTTTCTCACTAATCTTCCAGACTAACCCATACATTTAAAGTTGTTTTCAATGTACCTTATCTGTGTGGTATTTCTTTCAAAGACCCCCCACCCACACACACACACACAATATGAGTGTAGCATTTTATGCAAATTGATTTCCTCCAGATCTGATACTGAAAAGGTGTGTTATAATTGACGCTGAAACTGGGCTGTGACCCATTAAAAAGGGTGTAGCCGAATGATGAGACGAGCCAACTGATCCCTGGAGGCTTGCCAGTTGTTTCATATCAGGGCGGTGTCCGCATGTGTCGCTAGCAGTTGCGATAGCGAAGATTGATTTTGTTCTTTTTTTTCTCAGAAATATTAAAACACACCACGGGTGAAAAATGCGGGCCTGGTTTCTTGTTCGAAAACCATAAATCTTCAAAACAAATTCATCAGAAAATGATGGGTGCTTCAAAACTGCCAACCCGCCATCGGGAAACATAATTGGATCCGCACAAAACTTCAAAATGTACCTTCCGGTAATTTTTGCACAAATTGCTATCCCAAAAAATAATTACCATCATATAAGATGTTCTTGACTGACACCAACGGCTCCTAAAATTCAATAATTAGTGATTTGCATGGTTTAAAAAAAAAAGTCGTTTCAGAAGTTGACCTTTACGCCAGAACGGATTATGATCAATTTAGGAAGTTCCGCTTGGATTCAATCATAACTGAATGTCATGGCGACGCCTTCAATTTGAAGACGCTACTATAGTAACGCTGCATAAAAAATGAATTTGACACATAAATAGAGTTGAATCCGCTTTAGCGTGTAGAATTGAAGTCCTAATTCATTGCCAATACCAAGTGATTATGAATAAACACCGTGACATTTTTTTCCCTCCTGTTTTCAAGCATCTAAAAAAACAACCCACTACACCAAAAAAATTCCCATTTTGATTTTTTTTGTTGTTACTATTCATAAATGCAGCTGTATCGCTTCGGGATCTGCCAAAATACACAACAATTCGTCCTTCCCGGTCTGTCGCTAATGTTACATTTTCTATCCCGCTTTTCTTTTCCAAAGAAAACATCATCAAAAATTTGAAAAGTCTTGTCGCGGAGTCCCACTCAAAAAAACAGTGCTGGTCGTCTGCGACTGATTTCTCGAGTAGAATAAATAAATAATTGCGCCTCCCAAAAAATCATTTGGATTACTCTGTCTGTACAGGGCCTATCACTACCACGCTTTGCGTGGTCTTTGATATTTCACGCTCGGTCAGGCAAAGAAAATAAATAAAAAAATCGCTAAAGCGGCCAGCGGACCCGTTGCATTTGTACCAATTATATATAATTTATTTAAATATATCTTTGCTTTCACATACCGATCTATCATATGTAGCTATATATCGTTTGTACACCCGACATTTTATATTTTTTCAAACACAATGTCTGTCCAAATGTTGAAATAGTCCTATCTTGTCAAATATATAAATCTGGACTTTAACAGAATGTTCAGTTCGTTCCCACCATGTTTGATGTGGCGTAGCATCTTCGGTATCGGCGCGTCCGGCCACACAGCCAACGTCCTTTCGTCCTTAACACAAGGCAAGCGGATCGTCCTTTCGTCGCTTGGAGTCTTTGCTTCCCATCAGCTTCCTTTTGTTGAAATATTTTTTTTTTTTTTGGGTTTCGGCTTTTTGGGGAGTCGCAGCGTCCATTCGATCAGTAGACTTCAGTAGAAGGACACTTGTTCCGCCTGAGTTTAACAGTGATTTTACAGATGGCTCTCGCAATTTCCAAGTCACTTCCCAAAGCAAGACCATTAGAATTCTGGATAGCAGGTGTTTATCTTGGACCTTCAAAATAGAAAACAAAACAAAGTGAGTGCTTTCTTCCTCCTAGCTTTTCTTGGCCGAATGTAGAGAATTCCGTTGTGCTACGCTTAATGTGCTGCGTTCACGTCACACCTGTGCGTATTTGATTGAAAAGTGCTTTGATACGAACACTGTTCGTGCTCTCAGCTCTGATCTTTTGTTCTGTGCTCGAGGTCAGGGGTGTCAAACTCATTTTTGTCGCGGGCCACTATTGTTTTGATTCTGGAGCAAGGCAGTTTGTGAAGGAGTATCCTGGCGTGACGTCACGGACAAGGGGGCGGGTACTTTCTGAATCTGACCAGTTTCGAGCTCACTTTGTGGCAGTTTTGGGACACTAAGTCATTTTTATTGGTGTTTTGCATTTGACTAAAAATATCAGCCTGCGTGTTTTGGGTATTTTAGATGCTATAAAACGTTTTCCTGATGTCAGTTAGGAAACAAAAAAAATGTGTCGGTTGTCCTTTAAACGACAATTCACACGTGTCAAGGCCTGGGGACAGATCTGGGCCGCCAAGCCATTCTATATGGCCCGCAAAAGCAAATGAAGCATGTTAACTTCTATAATGCTTAGTGAAGTCTGACCCAAAATTATTATTTTGTTATATAATGTAATAATTATGTTTAAACGATCATTTAGTCTCGATTTCAGATATCAAAACTTTTTTTGTTCGCTGTCGAAATAACGTGCACGTGGTTGGTTGTTATAACGACCGTCCCTGGGAAACCGTAACTCAGAGAGTTCAGATTCGGTGAAGATGCTTTCTTGTTATTCATCCAGTTATGAATATGATTCAAATAGTTCTGAAGAGGAAAGCATAAATGTTTGCAATTGATTAAAGCAGTCCTTCCGTATCAATTCGAGCCGTCTGGACTCCAATGTAGCACCCAGAAAATGCACGAGATGGCGCAAAAGCTCTGTTGGAAATGGGCTGATTTTTCCACTGGGAATTTGTGTAAACTTACACCTTCTTTATGCGTGTTACCACAATTGGTTGCGACACACAACGATTCACCATCGTGTTATTTCTGTAGTTTTCCTTCTAATTTCGCGATCAACACGGTGTTTTCAGATGAAAAAAAAGTACCCAAAATGCATTGCGTGTCGCTTTTTCGGTCAGGGGCGTTCCCTCCGTGACGTCACTTAGGGCATCGTCATCAACTCGAAAACAAGACTTCCTGAATATTTAGCGTGAGTCTTAAAACGTAAAATATAGCTATATGCAGTAGCCAAAATGGAACTGTATAGTGCCACTTTTTTTGACGACGATACTAGTGCAGCGTGTTCTACCGGAAACAAATTCCTTGTGTGTTCTACATATTTGGCAATAAAGATGATTCTGATTCTGGAATCTTTGTAAAATGCGCTCCATCGAAGTCATTTGAAGTGATTTTACAAATTATGGACGCAACTTGTCCGGAGGTGTCGGTTGTCCTTTAAGTTACTGTACTGAGTCATTTGATTACAAGAAAATGTTTAAAATATGAATTTTAAATTTTGGTCGACATTTTAGCATGCATCATCGATGTTGACATGCTTGAATTGCCTATGAGGGCCATATAAAATGATGTGGCGGCCCAGATCTGACCCCTGGACCTTGAATTTAACACCCCTGCTCATGGTTGAAGTTCCATCAGTATGACTGATCAAGTGTACAAATTTCAACTCTGGTTTCGTGGCTTTTGACTACTATACTACTAACTATCGAGCGTGTCTGTAGCACGAGAGGCGGCGAAGTCTTCATACCTTGCTCACGTTAACCCCCCGTGCACATGGGACTGCTAGCAAGACGCGTCAGAAGTCGCGCACATCTTTTGAAATCTGTGAAAAAAAGGGGGGAGAAAGGAGACGCCTTAAATGTTATCTTTGAAGGATTTGGAGAAGGGGGGAATGTACTCGCGGATGAACGAGGTGAGGGGGAGGGAAATTGTAGCTTACATGCTAGTATCGTGCAGTCTCGTGTCTGGTGGTACACATGGGCAGCGTGCTTTCTGCACTTGGGGCTGAAGTAGAGCCGACCTATAATGGGAACATTTTTCAGAATTGACTTATTTCCTCACACGACGTCCATTTTAGGAAGTGAAGTCTTACCTGTAATGTGTTTCAGGTATTTGTCCATTTTTCTGTGATTTCGCGGGGACGTGGCTGGTGAAGGAGAACAAAACAGGGCGCGTTTACTTATCAATTCATGAAAACTAGTTGGTCGTATCAACATTGCGGCTTGTTCTGACTCAATCCCAAAATTGCCACGCGGCGCTTCGGGAAATGAATCGTAACAAGCCTCATCACTAAGGGTATTCACAAAGTCATTCAGGGATCTACATAGAAAAAGCCAAAGAACGGTTCAATTTGACTCAGAGGCACCTTTATCTTGTCTTAGACCACAAATTTTCAACTCATCTTTTTTTCAAACAACCTATTGTGCTGTTTATGGACACTCATTTATTGCCCAGATCGTTTCGAAAGCAAAGTTTCCAAAATTGTCATCCCTTTTTACTGCATCGTTTGTGACATAAGTGGCAAAAGAAAGAGTCGATTGTTTTCTTTAATCGGAAAAAAATGAGTTTATTTTAGGGGTGGAAGGGTTCACAAAATCCCCAGCTCTGTTCGTACAATAACTTCATTTTGCGTTGATTTTTTTTAGTTCGCAATGCGTACGTAGACTTGTAGAAAACATCAATTGTTTTGCATCGTTGGTGAGGTTAAAAGTGAAAGCATAGTTTTGCAGCGCTATTATGGATGATTGTTATTGTAGTCTTGAATTATAATCATTTTTATCCCAATGCCATAAGGCATAACAAATTGTTCTATTGGACAGCAACATGTACAATTGGCCCTTCATTCCTTACGAATACATCGCCTGAGCCGTGATTGGTCGCCACTGTGATGTGATTTTCAGTTGACAGAAGATAGCAAAATGGCCACGCCCCATTGAAATGGTGGATTTTACCACGTAACTCCTATTCCACAAACGTACTACGAATCTGAATGTCGGGTTTAGACCAGTGGGGTTGCATCGGACAATTTTGGGGTTAACGTCTCATTTTCGGGGACAGTGGTCACTCCAATCATAATTTTCAGGTTACAGTTAATGCGTGTAGAATTAAAAGCTAGCATGGGAAAATCACAGGCAAATAGTGTACAATTATTTATCGATTAATTCACTCATTCGCTGTCATTCTCGAATTTATTAGGGAATTGAAAATATGACGTGGAGCGCCATTCCCGAATTTGTTCGGCTTTTGGTTTTTCTTGGGGTGCCGATAAAGCGCTGGTCATCAGACCTCTGGCAATGTTTTTTTTTCCCCTTCCACGAGGGGGCAGTATTTGCCTTTTGTACAGACGCCCCCATTTCAAACTCAGCTAACTGCAGACCCATATAACTTAGGAATTAACTTTTTTTCTGATTAAAAAAAAAAGTCTAAGGTTTCTTTCTTATGCTGCATTTAATGTTTATATAGTCCGAAAACTCCATATTTTGTGGCTCCTGGAATTTGAGTGAAAATGACAAAAGCCCTGGCACTCGAGTGGACACATTTTTGCACATCATCTGGCAGTGAACGAGTTAATCAGTTAATTCATTAATTAATTTGCAATGTTAGGGGTTGCAACGATCATGACAAAAGAGGCGGCGGCTGCCTCATTTAACCTTTACAGACGGGAGACGGCATTGCCACATACCACAGGTAACTCTTAAACATGTGGTAAGCGTTCCCCCAACTTTTAAGCATTAAGTTCCAAATGGGCTTAGCGGTTAAGTCGTTGATGGCAGTTTGTGTGAACAATAGCGTCTGTGAACTGCGACGAGGCGTTCATTTATTTAAGCGGATGACGGGTCCGCCGTCTCACTGTTGGAGGAAATGCCACAATTCGAGCCTTAGGGGTCACTGAGGGTATGGTTACTGTTTTGTTTGTGGGAGACTTATTTATTTGGACGGGCGAGGCAGTCTAATTTGTATCTTTCAGTTTTTGTGGGTCACTGGACCAATGACTTGGATCCACTTGATCACTATCACTGTCACATTTGTCGTGTCACTGAAATCTTCTCCAGATGTGCCCGCGCAATTCCATGTTTCAAACATTTCCAAGACTTTTCTTAAGAAGCCTTCAAACAGACATCTTTTATTTTAAAAGCGTGAACACAAGAAATGTTTAAAGATCTGTTTCCACTATTTTTTGATTGAAAATGAAAGTTAACAGAAGTCTGATACAAATAGACCATTTTTCAAAGATAAAGCCTGAACACAATTATCGCTCAAAGATAAGATTATTTTCCTTTTTTTTTTAATATAATTTGTTCCAATCAAGAGAAACGCAAAAACGTTGGATTTACTTTTCTTTAATAAATTTAACTAAAATAATATTTTTAAAAAACGAACTTTGTGCATTAGCATCAAGAAATACTTCCAATCTCGCTAGGGACCGCCTTATTTATTATTATTGGATTGGATTGGATTTGCCTTTATTAGTCTCGCAGTGGAGAAATTTACATTTCACAGCAGCAAAATTATTAAATTTATTATTATTATTATTATTATTTTGTTTAATCGTGATGGGTAAAGAAAAAGTCTTAGTTGATCTTTAAAGTTGCCAAGAGGCAATCACATAATGTACAAAAGTACAAGTCCATACATTCAGATGCAATGGAAACAGTTGCATACACACTACTAAATACTACTACCACAAAATTGTGTACAAACAGTCTGTAAAGCCAAATCTAAAATGGTTACAGCCGTAATTATTTGTGAAGACTATCAAAAATACATTTTCAATGTTGATGGTGTTTTATAGAAGTGTTCAGACGTTTAAAAAAATATATATACAGTAAAGTCTCGTTATATCGATATCGGATATATCGATAGTCCCGGTTATATTGATACTATTTCTATGCACGTACGGAGAAAATTACATGCAAACAGGGTCGGATATATCGATAGTCCCGGTTATATCGATATTTTTTCGGACTCCCTTGAATATCGATATAACGAGACTTTACTGTATTTTACCTAAAAGTCACAATCTTTTCACAAAATACTTGTTTCTCCTGCGTTTTTAGGTCCCCAATCAGCCATTCGGTAAAACCAACCCGCATTTTACTACTGATTATTATTATTTTTAAGAAATAGAATAGAGTACAAACATTTTTGTGTGACGTTTATTTGGTACTTGATGTGTTTACGAAGTCGTAAAATGTTCTTTTCTCAGGCCTGAACTTTGTAAGAATGCAAAAAAATTACCAGGAGGCAACTTTTTGGTCAATATACAAACAATGACATTTGGTTCTAGGAATTTGACCCAAATTGTAGTTGATGTTTACATTTTTTTTTCAATACCACCCGAATCTGACTGCACAGAACGTGAGGAGGCTTTCCCCTCCCTACTCCCACCCTAAAAAATGTGACACTGTACTTAAAAGACTTAACAAGCCCATGTTTCTTGACTCACCGACTGGCCGATCCCCCCTTCTGTCTGTTCTCAATCTTCTCAAACGCCTTTTTTCCCCGTGGGGCGTCGTGGTCACGGTCATGACGCTCCCCCAGCGGCTCCAGGGACCTTCTCCGGTCACCGTCGCCGTCCTCGCCATCTTGGTGGTCTCGGCGAAACGGCTCGACCCCTCCTCACGCCTTACCGGCGCTGTCACGCGCCTCGAACCCCGACTCACTCCGGTTTTTGGCGTGGGTGACGCGCCGACGAGCGTGCACGTGAGAAGTAGTAGCAGTCCCACGGTGACGTGCCCGTGCAGTTCCCTCATAGCTCACGCGGTAGACGGGTGGTGGGGATTATTATTCTTTTTTTTTTTTTTTTTGGGGGGGGGGGGGGTCTTGATAGCTGTAAAACAGAAATTGATGGACGTCATTCAAACTTTACCGAGCCGGATAAAGTCACGTGATTAAAAAAAGCAGGTGTGTCGTAACAAAACAGAAGCCAACGCTTACTGGATAAAATCTATATCATTGAAGATTTTCTCGAACGAACAAACACCGTTCTCGAGTATGACTGAAAAATAAAAGTATCTTTACCTTTTAACCTCGTAACACAACCAGGAGGTCGAGTTTGGGTACAGTTTGTGCGTAATTGCGCACTTTTGGCTGCTAAAGTACGAATGGGTTATTTTTGGCCATTTTATAGCATGCAGTCCTCTTGTTTTATGAAAAATACCTTTAAGTATTTGATGACCTTGATAAATCCGAGCCATATTTGTGACAAATGAAGCCACTTCCGCATATAACGAACCCCACTGATAATCCCCCAAACTTTATACGGTGTAATTAAAAAAAATCTGTAAAACAGGCACACACACCCCAAAACTACTAAATTGTGCTTTTTCACCACCCCTTCATGATTTCATAAAGATAAATGAAACCAAAAATCCACTTTCAACTTTAATAACAATGGAAGCGACATTGAACATGATTATAAAACGATAAAAAGTACCTTAAAAGTGCTTTTTAAAATAAAAATCCTCTTCGATAAGTCCGGTATGCGTCTGGTTTTAAAAAAATCAACTTCCCAACACAAAGTGCCTGGTTCAAATATCCACGATTGAAAAGCGCCGGAGGTCCTCGGTGGACCGTCCGGGAGTGGATGCGGGTGGACCCCGGGCAGCGGTGAACCCACGGTGGTCGCTGGGGGTGGCGTAAGGGGGGGCCAAGGTCCCAACACGTGTGACCGGTCCCGCATCCAAGTCGAGTGGACGCTTCGGGATTTGAGCGTTTCACCCTTCTCGTCTTGTCTGTCTGCCCTGTTGACTCACTCCGCGATGGCAGCGCCGAGGATGAAGCTGACCACTCTTCCTCTTTCTCTCCGATATTTCAATATATATCGCTTACGTTTACCCCACCTCCTGCTTAATACTTCCACCGAAATTCCCAATCAGCTCCGATGATCTCGTTGGGATCCATAAAGGGCGCGGGGACGCACCTCGGCGCCGTGCGTAAAAGTTCTCCAAACACGATTACGCGCGGAGTTGAAACGAGCCTGAGTGCTTTCTCCTCGTTCCCCTGAACTTTTCCCCCCCATACCTTGAGATGTACTTCCCTTGCCAGTGCGCGCCCCTCCTTCTTTTATGCGGGCGTCTAGCCTCCCCCACCCTTTCACCTCATTCTCCTCCCATTTCCAGTGATTTCAAAATGTGACCTTCTGTCATGTTTAAACCTCCTCTAAGGTGACATTTTGGGGAAATGTGTTTTTGATCAGTCCCAAAGTGTCCAGTCAGGTGATTGAATAGCTTGTAAATTGGGACAGCTAGTGTCCTGTTCTTAATTTCTGGGATCTATTTTAATTTTTAAAGAAGGTTAAGAGGCGACTGAAATTGTGGCATGTACATTCCACCATCATAGACTCCAATGAGTCAAACCCCCTGTGCTGTATTAGCATATTTTTGTGTGCTCGTACATTAAAAAATCCAAATAACAAATGTAGTGTTGCAAAAAACTTCAGTGACCCCAAAAATGAGATGTTTTAAAATATTCTGCATATTTTATTTAGTTTTTCTTTTTTCTGGGTCGCATGTGATGAAATGAATTTGTGAGAATTTGATCACAATTGCTGTTTTACGTTATGAAAGACATGTCAGTCAGATCAAGATGCAGGATTTTGAAGTGTTTTTGAAGTGTTTGATTATTAGAGACACTTTTGGGGGGGATTCCAAGCAAAATCCAATTGGTGACGTCAATGATAAAGGATGGATCAATTTAAATGGGATCAGGAAACAGAGAAAACGGAAAATTGACTAAAGCGCATGACTGTTCTTTCCGGGGGCTTTTTCAGTCCATTTGAAGCCCCAAGTCAAAGCCAGTCACGGGGCATTTCACATTTGTGATATGCACTGACAAACATTTTATTTGATGTTTGGTTCAGTCTTGAGATGGCTGTTTCTTGTTTTTGTTTTTAACTAAAAAAAGCCAATAACATTAGGTGTTATAGTGACACGCTATTACAAATTGGTGAAGCAGCAGCCGTGGCTAACGTCAATTTGGTTATAGTGCTAATGCTATCTTAGCATTGCCAGATAGTCAAATTTGAGAATTATGCCGGCCAGTGACTTTTGGTTCAAGACTCGAGGGGTTAGCATTCGTAAAGTGTGGCGATATCCAAATCTTATGTATTCAAAACTGCTAACGTTTTTGTGGCCGTTCCCCACATGATAGACCGACTTCTGGGGGTTTTAGGCTGTCCCGAATGAGGGCGCATCATGGTGAAAATGATGTGTTTTTTTCACACTCAATAACAAAAGGCTCCAATTGGCAAAAGTAATGTTAACTCCGTATGGACTTCATCGCTGGACTCCTTATTTGCTCCCATCCGACGAGAGAGACATGATCTGGACTGCTGCCGGTCAGATATTTGTGCGAAACAACAACGACATTGGTCCGCGGTGAAATATTTGACAGCTTTTGTTGCATCATGTTGTCTGGTGGATGATGGAGGACAATTTTACTCATTAATAGCGTGTTGAAAGACAACTAATCGTTGAGGAATTGTCTGTTGTTGGGAGTTATCTGGGAAAATGTTTTGTTCTGAACAAATATGCTGTGGGGCAGCAACGGATCAAAAAATAGATAAATTAGCCCTGATGGGATAATGCTTCCCCATCCCCATCTTAGAAATACAAAATGTAGACTTTACAGTCTAGGCCAGGGTAAATATCTAGTCCTAATTATTGTTGTCGGTGACCTGAAGGCTATGCTAGTTGACTTTGGGCAACATGGTAGCGTACTCCCTGGGCTTCCTTTTTATCACGTTGTATGCTCTTATTTAAAACAGCATGGCAGTTCATTTCATGACACGAAGCACTGCAAGTAGTAGCCTTTGGGTAAAAGGATCTTCCTCAGGACCACATCTCGAGCGGTCCACACCTATACCTACAGGGAAGTGGCCCAGCTTAGATCTTATCTCAATCAATCGATTCAATGGATTCCAAAGAGTAAAAGAATCACTTGAGCTATAAACACCCACCCCCCTCTTTTCAGCTGAAGAGGAGATGTGGCCGTAAAATAGGCCAAAAAAATCATGATCTCAGATTTTGAGGCACAGCAAGAAGCAATTTGCATCCCCGATGTGGTTAAACGGATGGCTACTGTGTAAAAATAAATCTTCTGAGCAAGCTGCTGTATTGTTTTTGTTAATATGGTTTGTGTAATTGCAAAGTGATTGTGGGATTAAAAATATGTGACACTCAGTGTGTTGTATGAACATGAAAAAATTATTTTTGCAGTGTTTATTATGTGAAGATTTTTGAAAATCCACTAGTACAACTCACGTGTCTCCACCACAACTATGACGGAAAACAAACCCAGCAATGTCATTTATGTTCACCACAAAGCTACAGTTATTGAAACATTGAAGCCACATCAAGACACTGCTAGGCTAGCAGTGCTAGCCAAGCGTAGTTTGACTTCAAGACATAAATGGAATTGAGGTTTTCTAAATGACTCAAGGACAGAATTCTTTGAAGTTCCATTTTCTGTAATTTTAGCAGCTCTCCAACACACACACACTAACGCACGACAATACTATTAAGCCACTCATATGTGTGTGTGTGTTTCTTTCTATCCATCCATCCATCCAGCTAGCTAGTCTCATAAAACAAACCTAAAAATGTAACTAGCTAGCTAGCGAGCTATAGTTTTAGGCTAGCTAGCGAGTAAGCTCTAGTTTTAGGCTAGGTAGCTAGCTACAGTTTTAGGTTTGTTTTATGAGGATCTTTCGCTAGCTACGGCCTCATAAAACAAACAAAACTGCAGCTAGGTAGTTCGCTAGATATAGTTTTAGGCTAGGTAGCTAACTAGCTACAGTTTTAGGTTTGTTTTATGAGGTGTTTTCCTTTGTGTCTTTTTGTTTGTTTGTTTGTTTGTTTGTTTGTGCAGATGTCCACCAGGAGTTTGTGTAGGTATGTAGCTGTCCATCTAAAGAAGCTCCCATTTTAGCTCAATTTTTACACTTTTAACAACTGAGTTGGAAGGATGATAAACCATAATGCGGTACACACGAGAGAGTGAGAAATAGAGATACAGAGAGAGAGAGAGAGAGAGAGCATTATAAATCCCACGGGAATACATTGCTGCATGTGTTTTGCAAGAATGCTCACTGTGCAAAGTCAAGATAACCTATTAGGGATCAAAGTTATGAAAATCTGACTTTTTTTTGGGAAAATCCGACATTTTCTCGTGTGCATAGTAATTTTTTTACAGTTTTATACAATCTGTAAACTGATATCAGGATCAGGTGGCCATTATTGTAACCGCTGTCCCTAATAATGACCGACTATGACTAATTTAGCATTTTAATTATTATTTGTTTATTTATGTTTACACAAACCCCTCCAAAATTCATTGCGTCAGCATTATTCGCCGACAAAGCCAGCTTGCTGTTTTAAGTGTCTGTGGACAAGGCGGTTGGCGATACTTCCAATGAAAAGGTTCGATGGGAAGCAACGTTCCTGAGAAAAGCTCAATCGCTGCCATGAACAGGCACTTAGCCTCTCGTCCACCTGCTCGGGTTACATCAGCTGAGCTCTCTGGAAGCACCGCAACACTTCCATCACTAGCCATGACATCAGCGATGTGCCGTAACCTCAATTTCTTCTCTGCTGTGTGCTTTTGGATTGGATTAGATTGAATTGGATTGGCTTGATTTAGCCTTTATTAGTCTCACAGTGGAGAAATTTACATTTCACAGCAGCATAGTGATGAAATGAAGAGGAAAGGAAAGAAAGAAGTAGAAAAACAAAACATTCCAGTTCGAGTGAGAACTCTAACTTTTGAACCATGTTGCGTTATCACATACAGTAAAGTCTCGTTATATCGATATCGGATATATCGATAGTCCCGGTTATATCGATACTATTTCTATTCACGCACGGAGAAAATTACATGCAAATAGGGTCGGATATATCGATAGTCCCGGTTATATCGATATTTTTTCGGACTCCCTTGAATATCGATATAACGAGACTTTACTGTATATATTTTTTAAATGTTTCCTTGATATCAAAATGGTCTAATTTCAGTGTCTTTTCACACTGCACTAGGCACCGTCCAGTGATACTTTGTCGCCTTTTAGCAATTTTAACCACAGCAATTCTTACTCATGCCTATGATTCAGTCTGATAATCAAAGGGGACCAGATACTAAGGATGATTTGAGGGTGTGCGTATTATTGTGGGGTTGTTTTATACTCCGGGAAATGACTGTACTTGTGTGTTGCTAATCATCTTGTCATTGACACACACACATATGAGTCTGTGTTTATATATATATATTTTTTTATGTATAGCCTTTCAACGATGGGAGTGTAGCCACACACACGCACATTCTCCGTGGTCATCTCCACAAGGGGCATGCACATTAAACAGAGTCATGGCCTTTAAATGAGCTTATAAATTCTGTTGCTTGATATCAAAGCGCATCTAAGGACAGACAAGTCTTTTACACAGATGCGCGCGTGCTGATTAAACCGCATGAGGGAGTTAATTTGGAATGCTGAAGAGCAAAATGGATCTCTCGGCCTTTGGGTTTTTTTCCCCCACAGGAAGCGTTGTGCCTTAAAGAAGCTGAACATTTGTTCGATGCCTGAACCATCAGCACATGTCGGAATGCAGCTGTTTGGCCGCGATGCTGGACAGCTATGTCGCGTACGTTTAACCACATTGTAGTTATGGTTTCCTCTCGAGGGCCGTTATGAATTTGGGGAACCCATTAGAATGTTTAAATCCCTTCAAATATTACATATAGAGCACACATCAAATTAATGAATAACTCGTTTTCAAATCTGAAGTCAAGAATAATGACTTTTATTGTGGTTGACATCCAAAAATATGAAATTTTGGCTCCGATTTTAGCAATCATCATGGAATTTAACAAGTTTGATTTGCTTTCGCGGGCCGAAAAAAATGATGTGGCCGGCCGGATTTGGCCCGCGGGCCTTGCCTTTGACACCTGTGCTTTAGACTGTCGTTCTCTATCTAGCAGTTGCTCTGCTTCTGTCTCTCTCTTGCATCAGTCTCGTTCTGTCTGTCTCACCTTACTCGCCTTTATTGAAACAACATGACACGGAAGCGGAAGTGATAATGACAAAACAAAGTATCGAAGACGATTTTAAGAAAAACACACATATAAAGGTTCGCATAGAAACACTTTTACAGAACAAGTCCAGTCTTGTCATGGCAACCAATGACAAGATACCCGCCAGTTACACTGGGTGTTAATAGTTGTTTGTTTATCACTTCCGTGTACCAACTACATGTGTGTGAGTTGTGGGTAGTATTTTTGTCCACTTGGGGTCACCATAGTATCTGTGATGTTGAATGTATGTGATTTTTAATTAGCCTCGCAGTGCAACATGCAAACTCCACACAGGGATGCAGGAACGGGATTTGAACTCACAACCTCAGCAAAAAAAAAAAAAAAAATCTGTTTTATCATCTCATTTCAGCCTCACAAAAGTACATTTCGTGACACTTCTGTTTCCAACTCATCCTCCTGCCTGTGTGACCAATCAACATTATAAGGGCCCAAAAGCAGTTTGTTTGTTTTAAAGCTCTCATCTAATTAGACCTTCCTTTCGATGTACTTTTAAAGTCAACCTCCCTGACTGAGCTTAATCGCACATAATGGCGACAGTGTGGTAGCTGAAGACAAGCTTGTTAAGCGTGGCCGACTCCTTCCCATTTGTCGCCTCGGTGTCCTGAAGGCAGACACATCTTTCACGAGCGTTTCCTGCCCTTATCCAGACAAGATGAGTCATGGCACACCGAGACCCACCCTTTGTCTTTTGGTTGTTTTGTTTTGTTTCCTCAAAAAGAGTTGTAAGGGTCATTGGCAGCAGCCATAAGAAAAAAAAACAGGCATGTTCCTTTGAAAGACATTTTGTCAGATGAGAGAAGATAAAAGTTGAGATGTACGAGGTGAAGGCAGAGCGGCTCAACTCCCCACGTCTAAGCAGATGGCAAATCCGTGACATTGCACTGGTTGTCCGTTTCAAATAAATAATCATCCTTCAGACGTGAACATCATCCTTAAAATTGCTGTTTAAAGGACAACCGACGTCACTTTTTTGTTTCCTAACTGACATCAGAAAAAGTTTTATAGCATCTAAAATACCCAAAACACACAGTATGATATTTTTATTCAAATGCAAAACAGCAATAAAAATGACTTAAATTGTCCAAAATCTGCAAAAAATTGAGCTGCGAATTGGGCATTTTCAGAAAGTCCCATCCCCAGTTTGTGACATCACGCCAAGACGTCTTGCATCGCTGGAGAATCACAAACAATGGCTTCAGATTCTGAGAATATGCTTTCTTGTTACGCATCCAGTTATGAATATGATTCAAATAGTTCTGAAGAGGAAAGCATACATGTTTGCAATCGATTAAAGAATTTATTCCGTGCCATTTTGAGGCAACATTGAGGGGAAATGTCTCACCCAAAAAGAGGCAAAAAATGACCACCGAGCTCCTGTGAGACATGAATCAGCCCGTTTCCACAGGCTGATAAATTCCTTACATGGAGCTTTGACGCCCTCTTCTGGCTCTTTCTGGTGCAACACGAGGTTTTCAGACCAAACAAGCATTGATGTGATAGAAGGACTGCTACAAAGTGTCCTTTTTTTCGGTCAGGGGCGTTCCTTCAGTGACGTCGCGTACGGACTCGTACGCGACGTCACTGACAACTCAAAAACAAGACTTCCGGAATATTCAACACAAGTCTTAAAACGTAAAATATAGCTGTATGCGGTGGAATCTTTGTAAAATACGCTCAGTAGAAGTCATTTGAAGGCATTTTACAAATTATGGACACAACCTGTCCGGAGACGTCGGTTGTCCTTTAACTTTGAGCTTTGTGTACTGTATTATAGACTGTACATATACTGTGGATTTATATATTAAGTCATTCACTGCCATTCCGGAATTTATTCGTAAATTGAAAAGCAAGGCGTGGAGCGCCATTCCCGAATTTATTTTGTCTTGCGAATGCAGATAAAGGTCAGACCTATGGCAATGTTTTTTCCCTTCCACGAAGGGGCATCATTTCCCTTTTTTACACGTTAGCGCTTTGTTACAGCTTCAGCTGTTTTTAAAGTGCTATATAAATCAATATTTATGTATTGTATTTTGTACAGCCACCCCATTTCAAGATCACATAACTCCAGACCCATATAACTTGGGAATTAACATTTAATTTTACATGCTTAAAAAAACATTTTAATATAGCAGAGGGGTGCTTTCAGGGATAGCTGTCACTATAGTGGACAGCTCGTCATGAAATTGTTTGGCCTCTGTTGCTCGCTGATCCCTCATCCGACCTGCGAGACGACAGCAATAACGCATGGGTGATAAAAGTCAGAAAAAAAAGATGACCGTGACAGGTAATGGCTGCCTCCATGACAGCATCTCAACATGAGACTGAGACAAAATGCTAGCTAAGCTAACAACTATGATGGACAGATCCTCCCAACCCCGTCCAGGCCACCCAGACTGCACTGGGCAATCAACCACGGACTGATACCCCTGTAATAATCCCCCCGCTGTGAATTGGGAATCTCTCCATTGTGAGACAAATAAAGATGTTCTTATCTTATCTCATGATGGCACACTGATGTTAGCCAGACGCCGGCGGACTGGATGTCTAGTGCTGCTTGTGACGGATTAGCGACAAGTAACAACAGTTCTGGCTCCAGCCCGGTGACAAATACGAAGGGTAGAAAATGACGGATATGAAGGGTTAAAAAGGGGTGGGGGGGGGGGTTACCTACCTCCAAAGAGTTCCATAAAACATTGCTTTTCAGGCTTCCTTGACAAGGCAGCGCCCAAGAAAGTCAAATTGTAAAAATACATCACTCTGTGCGAGATGAACGATATTTGTAGTGCAACAACAATATTTATGGCCAATTCGATAGATTGGAAGGAATTTGTTGTTTTAAAACCGCAAGTAAAATATGAATCTAATCCTTGAAGTGCGGAACTGTGAAAAATTGCTAGAGTACTGTCCTGCTTTCACAAAATGGTCGTACTAGCAATGCTAAGCTATCATTAGCGCAATAAAAAAGCAGATGTTAATCATGTCCACCGCATTGATGGCCTGACTTATTTGTGATAAAATGTTACTGTACAGTTAATCGATGAAAATTTAACATAAATGAGAAATTTAGCTGTAAAGCAGAAGTGTTGCTAGATTAGCACGTCTGCTAGCAAAAGAGGGGAAAAAAAGATGTGGATTGTCTTTGGTTGATATAAATGTTCAAATTAATATAAATGTACAAACTCAATGCACACAAACACGGTCAAGCTCAAATTACAGAATTATCTTCATAAGATATGTCCACAATTGATCTGTGACGCATTCAGAATTGGATTGGATTGGATTGGATATGCCTTTATTAGTCTCACAGTGGAGAAATTTACATTTCACAGAAGCAAAGTGAATGAGAATGAGTCATTTATTAGTATTCCCCCGGCATTGACTTGTCATGTAAATTGATATATAACTACCCAAAATATGACATATTTCAACAACTGTCAGCACGTAGCTCAGCACATTTTAGTGTCCAAAAAAAATGCAGCTTCCCAGACAGTAATAATAAAAAAAACATAAATGTCAGCTATCAGTTCCCGGGAGAGTAGTCATGATAATAATAACACTTGTAAAGTCTTGAGTGAAAAGCTCACAAGAAGGCATTCTTTATATTGTTGGCAGAGAACTTAAACTGTGAACAATTGTAGCGCCGGAGAATATGTTCTCCTGTCACGTTGTTGCTGTCACGCAAACTTAAGTAACTGATGTTTAATAACTTTTATATTTTTTATTTTAGTTTTTAAGCAGACATTTACCGTTTGGGTGGGCCAAGTATGATTCACAGACAATATATAACCCATTACTTTCTTCTGGCCCACTAAGTATGAGCCAGAGTCGTGGAATATTGACCGCAAAAGTACATAGATTTAAATCAATGTTTGAATGATAAGTCAAATCATCTAGGAAGGTAATGTATTTTCTTATTTTAATACATACTGTTTTTGTATTTTCTTTAGAAACGACCGAAAGAAGAATAGCAATGTCGAACGGAACAGCCTTCCAGAAATTCCAGATGAATGCTTTTAATATTCAGCAACTGAGATTCCGAGGTTTCCTGGTCCACAACAACTCACATGAAGGTTAGCCAAAATGGTGTGATTTATTTATGTATTTATTCATGCTCATGCAAATGTTACTTTTGACAAGATTTAGGAATTACAATGACCCGGTATGTTTCACCAAATTTTATTTCTTTCTCATGACTGACATATTGGACTGATATATTTTTTTTTATAAGAAATGTGTTGAAAAGGGTCAAGCTGCTTTAAAGGAAGCTGACCAGAGAGCATTTGCTTAAAAAAATTAAATGAAAAAAAGAAAGGAAACAGTAGTCGTGTAAGTAGAGAAAATTCATTACTGTGGCTTGTGCCAAGGAGGTGTTGGTGGTGGTGGGTGGGTCATCTAAGACTTTATCATGACCGCACACAATGCATTCGAGTGCTGCCCTCTGCCTTTGGGAAATTCGAATTCATGTTTTAATGGAAGTACATTACCCCCACTTCCCTAAACCTCCCACCCCCAACCAATCCCGCCCCCCATTTGGATTTCAAAGCCCTTTCATCTGGGCGGAATGACAATTGGAATTAATGCGTGCCTCTGAGCAAGACGAGAAGTTTGTTGCACCCGTCCCGTTCAGTTACAGAATTTGTTTATTTTTGGTTGGCGGTGCTAAAAACAGCTAGTTTGTCTGGGGTGGAGAGTGTTCGAGGGATTGTCAAGCAGCTGTTTGACAGGGGGATTTGTTTCAGAGCCACACTGTTTTGTTTGTTGAAGAGATTAGCATTAGCTTGTCAGGGCTTGGATCTCTTATCAGTTTGACTTTGTTTTTATATTTATAGTTTTTTTAGGGGGACTGCGGGGGGTGTATTTTATCTGTCCATAGCCCACTGTATACTTGCAAGTGCAACATAAAGGAATGGAAAGTCAGACCAATCAATCAAAACAGTCTGTAAAAAGTCCTCATTTTTTTGTCTTTAAGTTGTAAAACATTTTCACTCTATGCCCCCCCCCCCCCCCCCCTCATAATGGATAACCGTCACCTCCGGACAAGTTGTGTCCATAATTTGTAAAATCGCTTCAAACGACTTCTATTGAGTGTATTTTACAAAGATTGCACCGCATATAGCTATATTTTACGTTTCAAGACTCGCGCTGAATATTCAGGAAGTTGTTTTTGAGTTATTGACGATTCTTGACGTCACATCACGGAGGGAACGCCACTGGCCGAGAAAGCGACACACAATGCATTTTGCGGTACTTTGTTTGGGATGAAAACTTCGTGTTGATCCACGTTGATGGCGAAATTAGAAGGAAAACACAAATAATGCGATGGTGAATCGTTGTGTGTTGCACCAAGACTATTATTTGATACCAGTTACCAGCCCATTTCCAACGGAGCTTTGGCGCCATCTTCTGCATTTTCTGGGTGCTACATTCCTGTCCAGATGCCTCAAAATGACACAGAATAACTTCTTTAATCGATTGCAAACATTTATGCTTTCATCTTCAGAACTATTTGAATCATACTCATAACTGGGTGAGTAACAAGAAAGCATCTTCTCCGAATCTGAAGCCATTGTTTTGATTCTCGAGCAAGGCAAGACGTCTTGGCGTGACATCACGAACAAGGGGGCGGGACCTTCTGAAACTGAAACTTTCTGAGCTCATTTTGAAGTAGTTTTGGGACACTTTAAGTCATTTTTATTAGTATCTTGCATTTGACTAAAAATATCAGCCTGTGTGTTTTGGGTATTTTAGATGCTATCAAATGTTTTTCTGATGTCAGTTAGGAAACAAAAAAGTGGTGTTGGTTGTCCTTTAAGAGAAGCAAAGTGTCAGCTTTCAATTCTTCTTCCTCATGGTCCTATCAGGTGTACTTTGAACAGGCACCGTGTTTGACTGAAAGCGACTTCGCACAGGATGGGGTGGGGTGGCGAGAGGCGTGTGTCGCAACTGAACGGGAGAAACATTGAGGAAAACATGCTCAGGCAAAGTAATGGATCGAATGGAATCTGGAAAACTTGAAGAAAGATCGCTCTTCCTGAGGTCTAAACTTCCATGAGAAATCAGACCGACCGCTATGGAGACCCCCAGCGATACTTCAAAAATCCTGGAGAAGGGTCCAGATTACCTTCGAAAGCAAATGGAACTGGAGAGTGAGGTCAAAGGGCCCATGAGTGCCGTGGAGAGACTAGCGGCTAGCAAAACCAAATATGTGAAAAGCCAGCAGGCGGTCACGTCCACCCAGGAGCCTCTACCGTCCGCTTCAAGCTCATTGTCTTCCAACTGGAGCTCAACGCATCCCCAAGTGTCTCCGCAGAGCTGCACCCCATCGCAGGTACGTCGCTCCAGCTCTAAAAAGCGACCGGACTCGATCCTGCTTTACAGGCAGAAATGTGAACTGCTGCGAGGGTCCGGCAATGATCGCAAACATCACATCACGCGGAAACTGCTTCGAAGCTCCGCCAGCAAAACAACAACCTTACCCGAAGCGGTTGGGAAGGAAGTTGATGACGGTAAGGAAGAACCTGGCGCACTCGAGGAATGTGCGAGTTCAAAGACCCCAACATCAGAGAGAAGGCGCAACGGAGCAATCAGAGACTTGAAGACTGCTCCTAAGCAGACATCTGCTAATCACCTGAATGTCCCCGTCCGAAGACGTAAAGGGGTGGGTCGATCCCGCTCGGATATCAGCTCCAGGTATTCCAAGAACTTTGCGGACTTTGACTCCTTTTTCAAATACTGCGGCCTGGACGGGGAGGTCATCGAATCTCTGGGTAAGGAGAATTTTTCGGCACGCTCGGACGAGATGATGCTCAAGGTGCGTAGCGTTAGCGTGTCTACATCCGACGGAGGCTTCTCCCGCAATAGCGACGACAGCGATGGGTTGCAGGAAGATGTACTACGCGAGAAGATCCGTCAGGGAACATCGGTCATCGAGCGGAATGCTAGGATTATTAAATGGCTATACAGCTGCAAGAATGCCAAAGAGAGTGGGAAAAAGTTGAGAGACCTGGACTAAAATCCAATCACTCATCGTCAATTTTTTTTTGGATGGCTCACAAGGCTCATCGGAGCTGACTTTGGGTTTTCTCCGGGTACTCTGGTTTCATCCCATATTCTAAAAACAAACACGGCAGACTGATTGAAGACTCCAAATTATCCCTATGTGGGAGTGTGAACATGGATGTGTGCCCTGAGATCGGCTGCCAACTGGTTCAGGGTGTCCCCTGCCGACTACCTGAAGGCAATTTGGATAGAAAAATGGATGGATTGCATTGGCATCGCCTTTATTAGTCTTATATTCAACCTTAAGAACTTTCTGCACTTTCTCTTTGTTGGAGGGGGCAGTTCTAGATGAAAGAGGACAGGATCAAATCATCCTTTTCGCCAGTGGATCAGGGACATCATGGTGAAATGTGCATGTTTGCTACAAGCTAAATGTTGAAAGCAAACACAAAGCTGTAGCATCCATTTAGAAAAAGAGACTGTCTCACATTTCCTGTCCTATGTAAATCCGCTTCAATTCCAAGCTGCGGATTCAGAGATAGAATTGTCGTAAAATAAAGGTGGTAATTTGTGGTGAAACTGTATTTCTTTCCCGCTTTGTCTGTCGGATTTGTCCTAATAAATATGTTTTACCTATTCATATGCACACTGGATATCTTTCCAAAGTCTGACTGACATCCCAGACATGTTCTGTCCTGCCTTGTCAGACCAATTTCAGATGTATCCACCCTCAGGCTATTTTTTTTCTCCTCCAGCTGTTTTCTTGTTACACCACTTTTATTTTTTATTTTTTATAAAAGGCTATTATATTTCACTTTTTTTAGGGTGGGGGGGGAAACAGTTCACAAGTGCTTTTCTGAGTACTCATAGTTGACTCCGGGGACCATTCATGACATGGTTTTAACGATTCTGGAAAAAAAGTCTCCGAGTTTTGCCAGATGACAGGATTAAATCTCCGCTTTGTCCGTATATGGCCTACAGGTTACAGATTTTTCTTCATCAGTTCTCTAGTACCAATTAAATCGTCCTGATTTCAATGAAAGAGGAAAAGTAGCATCATGATATACAAGATAATGATTCCTCTGTTATGGACATTTAAGAGGTTACAAACAGTCCCACAATCGGATTGTTTGTGCAGCACAAGAAACTCAGTGACTGTATTTTTTTTTCATTTGCTTGTTGAATATTTATGGCCTAGATATGTTTTAAGCAAGTATTTACTATCATTTTGACATTTTGAGGTTCCTGCGGTGAGCAATAAAATAACAACTGTTTTTCATTTCGTTGTTTTGTATTTCAAGTAGTTTCAATACAAACAGCATGCCAAATTCAACTTGCAAAGGGCCTCTTGAGCAACCTGCACACATTTACCATACACATAATATTCAATATTTTTTGCCATTCTATTAGCTTAATATTCCTCAACTGCTCCATATGATGCATGTGTCGCACTTGCGTGCTTTTATAATGATGAATGTTAATATTGTTACTAGAATTGCGACATAATTGTGGTGGTATTCCCCGGTGGATTATGATGGGTAAATGGCCACTAAAGGCCTCAGTACCAAATGCATGGCTGCCCATTGAGCTCTCTGATTACTGTAATTGCATTCTTGCTAATATTACCACTTCTAGGAAATCATGCCATCTTTGTTATTGTTATTGTATTAGTAGTATATTTAAAATGATAATCCATCGGCAGTAGCGTGGTGGT
Source organism: Hippocampus bargibanti (assembly GCF_051943395.1). Taxonomy (NCBI): domain Eukaryota; kingdom Metazoa; phylum Chordata; class Actinopteri; order Syngnathiformes; family Syngnathidae; genus Hippocampus; species Hippocampus bargibanti. The sequence continues at coordinate 4,145,089 of NC_142752.1, forward strand.
ACACTCGCATGATTCATATGACCGTGTGGATGTGGGTGTGAATGGTTGTTTGTCTCGACTTGTGACTGACTGGCGACCAGTTACGGGTGTCTGATTTCTGCCCGATTATGCTCCAGTAACGCCCCACGACCCTATTCAGGATAGACGGTGTTGAACATTGATGTGGAATTCTCCCTCTGCCCCACTGGCATAAACCAAAACAGTCCGACATGTGCAATGTCCTCTGTCACGTGTAGCTGAGAACCCCAAACAAAACCAAGAGGATTATAAGGAGGGGTTGACACGATTGACAGCTCTCCCCAGCCAATCGGCCGCGGCCCTCTGCTTGGCAACAGTGATAATTTCCCTTATTTAGACCAATCAGAGAAGAGAAGGGCGGCGCAACGCACGACCCCTTTCCTGTTGTTTACTTCCGTCAATACTTCCAAGCAGCTGAGCGAGAAGAACAGCCAAGGGGGAAAAAGACAGAGAAAGCAATTGTCATTCTTTGTCAAGGTTAGTTGAAGGCTTTATTTTGCTTGGTGTAATAGTGTTGCTGTCGGTGGTAGAATATTACCGATGAACCGATGATATCCGATCAAATCCACTGCTAGTCGCCAATTATTATACAGAAACGAACGACGTGCAACGTGTCAGATGAAGTCAGTTCCTCTTTGTCGATTTAAGGAAGGCAAATGTGTCGCTAACTTATGTGTTATTAAATAAAACTCACGCTCAAACAACCCAATGTCAGTGGTTGTCAGTGTAAACGGTCTTGTGTTGTCGAATGTGTGGTTTGACGACGTCATTCTATGTCGTTATCTCACGTGTGTTGTCATGGTAACATGAGATGATTGTCATTTTCAGGTTCTTGGAAACATTTGTCCCACTTGACGTCCATTGTTCAGTGTTCCAGCCCTTTTATCCAGCTAGGATGCCTTTCTTGGGCAAGGACTGGAGATCGCCAGGATGGAGATGGACCAAGACGGAACACGGCTGGAAGAGAATCATCTTCTATGGACATGACATGGACGACATCCACAGAGAAATTGAGTAAGAATGAATTGTATTGATACCATATTTGTAAACAGTACCCTTAAAGGACAACCGACGTCTCCGGACAAGTTGTGTCCATAATTTGTAAAATGGCTTCAAATGACTTCTACGGAGCATATTTCACAAAGATTCCACCGCATATAGCTATATTTTACGTTTTAAGACTCGCACTGAATATTCAGGAAGTCTTGTTTTTGAGTTGGTGACGAGTCCGTACGTGACGTCACTGAAGGAACGCCCCTGACCAAAAAAAAGACACATTGTAGCAGTCCTTCGATCACGTCAATGTATTTTGCTGTACTTGTTTGGTCTGAAAACCTCGTGTTGCACCAAAAAGCGGCCAGAAGAGGGCGACGAAGCTCCATGGAAGGAATTTATCAGCCTGTGGAAACAGGCTGATTAATTCTTCAGAGAAGTTTGGACGCCATTTTCTGCCTCTTTTTAGGTGATACATTTCCCCCCAATGTTGCCTCAAAATGGCACGGAATAAATTCTTTAATCGATTGCAAACATGTATGCTTTCCTCTTCAGAACTATTTGAATCATATTCATTACTGGATGTGTAACAAGAAAGCATATTCTCCGAATCTGAAGCCATTGTTTTGATTCTCCAGCGATGCAAGACGTCTTGGCGTGACGTCACGAACTAGGGGTGGGACTTTCAGAAAATGCCCAATTCGCAGCTTATTTTGGACACTTTAAGTCATTTTTATTGGTGTTTTGCGTTTGAATAAAAATACCGTACTGCGTTTTTTGGGTATTTTAGATGCTACAAAACATTTTTTTGATGTCAGTTAGGAAACAAAAAACTGATGTCGGTTGTACTTTAAAATCCAATGCTATTTATTCATGTGTATTGGAAAGGTGGGAGTTACGCACACACTCCAGCATTTTGCTACTTAGTGTGGCAAAACTCAAGTTAAGTCCAGTCCCCTCTTTATCCAGGTCAATCAGTGCATTCTATCATTACCAACGTCTCCCGAAAGCTCATCGGTCGATTGTGAACATGCTGTCGTTTGTTCTCCGCATTGACTAAGCGGGAATCTGAACGCTACCAGCCGGTGATGTCTCACCCGATCACGAGCGTTGCTAAGGGCATGGCTCTCGTTTGGCACTGCGCCAAGTGTGCGACCAGCTTGATTCAAGGTTTTCATGAGAGGTCTCATTCAACGGACCTGCAGACAATCAATGAGGCTGCTATCTGAGATGCCTGTGTAATTTTAAGTTTTAATACTAGATTTAATCTTAATATTAGAACAAAGGGAGCTATGTATTTTTCCCTAGAGAAAATAAGGTGAAAATTTGCTCCAAAGGGAAACTGTGGACATTATGACAATACAATACAATACAATACAATACAATACAATACAATACAATACAATACAGTACAATACAGTACAATACAGTACAATACAATACAATACATAATGATTTATATATCGCTTTAGCAACAGTTCAATAAAATGGTTAGTTGTATTTTGGCTCGATCAATAGATTTTTTTTTGGTGGCAGAGATCTCCCTGGGAATGTTGACGTCTCAATATCCTTCAATTCCTAACCAAAGCTGTAGCTTTTTTTTTTTTTTTTTTTTTTTTACCGCATGCGTTTACGCCCTGATCTTGGCTTAAAATTCTGGACTGTCCATAAAAATAAAGAAAACGAAGATGGAAAAAAAGAATCTGAGCCTGCTTTCTATGAATGCGCATAAAGCCGTCAGGCTGAGTCGGCTGTTCATGAATCACTTTTCGATAGGTAGGCTTTACGAATACAACATTCCACAGAGGTCAATGGGACTTCGGAGGAGTCACGGCCCGCAGGTGTGCCGACAACTGATAAAGGCTCATCACATATCTTAACTTTTCAACGCGGACAGCGCCAGTTGTTTGGAATTTGGCCAATTAGAAAGCTCCTTGTTCCTCTACATATCCAAGACCTTACAACGGCCAAGAAAGCATTTAGCATCTCAGTTGTGTTCCAATTTGCATTTCAGAATGTCCTTGGACAAAACAATTGGAAACAGGTTATGGGAATTTGTCAGCTGCTGATCAACCTTACTGCTGGGAAAGTCCGCTCATCAATTGACCTCAGTATAAATTTCCATACAAGGCATCCCGATTTGTGCAATAGGTAATTTTAGAAAGATGAGAAAATGATTATTTTGAGAACATTCTGGATGTAATATATAAAAAAAAAACAGAAAATAAAAATAGAGGGTCGTTTTTTTTTAAGGAAAAAAAATCGTTTTAAGGGAAATTATATTTCAGGCACAGAATATATATTTTTTAATTAGAATGAATATTTCAATAATATTTTTGTCACGTTATTTATTTATTTATTCATTCATTCATTCATGCGTGCGTGTGCATGCGCGTGCGCGTTTGTTTAGTTGTTAATTTGTTTATTTGTACACACCAAGGTAGCTGGTGTGAGAGAAGAGGATGCACAAAACCGGGTGAGATGGAGGACACTGATTCGCTGTGGCGACCCCTGAAGGGAAAAGCCGATAGGAAAAGATTTATTATTTAGTTTTGTGGGCGGGGAGTATAATTTCCTTTAAAAAAATTCCAAACCAAAAAAAGTATTTGGTGTTTTCAAAGAGTGGCAATTTCAGGAGAATTAAGTCCTAATTTTTTGGTCAAGTTGATTTGCGCACACAATAATCCTTTTCTTTTCCAAGTTCCGTGATGCACTTCTATTCTCTCTACTTGGAAACTGAAAGAAGAACTTTTGTTGAACCATAACCAACACCGTCATCCGTTTTTCTAATCCCAACAGATTCACCTGTGATGACAAAGACAATCTCTTTGTGGAAAACATTTGCGAACTTGCCCGCGTGAAAAGAAGAAAGGATTTCTACAACCAAAATACCAAATCTCAATGTGAGTTTTTTTTTTTATTGCAACAATTACATTCAAGTCCATTCATGTCAATTTACCACATCCAAATGTATGTATTTATTTATTTTGTGGGGTTGTAGTTGTTTTCAGGGATAAATGGATCTACGTGCAGAAAGGCAGCACAAAGGAGGTCAGTGCTGCAGCTCTTTGTCACCTGTCACATTCATTGTTATACTTAAAGTATTTTAAAATCTAAAATGTCCAATTTAACTTGAGTGTTTTTGTATAATATTATTTTTATTCCACACAGCGTCATGGATATTGCACACTGGGCGAAGCGTTGAACCGTCTTGACTTTTCCAGCGCCATCCATGACTTGAGGAGATTCAACTACGTGGCGAAAGTGAGCGAGCGGCCTTTTGGGTGTTGTTGTTTGGCATTGATCGGTCTTGACGTTGCATTTTACTTCAGCTTTTCCAGCTAATCGCCAGATCCCAGTTGACATCCTTAAGTGGGGCAGCCCAGAAAAACTATTTCAACATTTTAGAGAAGATTGTGCGGAAGGGTAAGCATGTACATTTTGCACAATGTTGTGTACATCCGCCATCTTGTGTAATCATCAAGTCTTTGAATCCATTCATATATTTTTTTTTCTCTCTTTGTGCCGTGTGACCGCTAGTGGTGGAGGACCACTACAATCCGCGACTGGTCAAGGAGCTCCTGCAAGATTTAAGCACGACGCTGCAAAGTCTGACTTTACACGTGGGCCGATGCGTGCTTGTGGGCAACGTCAATGTTTGGCTCTGTCGACTGGAGAATATCCTCAAGTGGCAGCAGCAGCTCAACGACCTGCAGATCCCCAAGGTACGGATCCGCTTGAGTAATTTATGGCTAAAAAAAAATGATGCAGAATTGGCTAAACATGCCACAAGATGGCAATCAAAGCACAAAGAAGCTCCTCAACTCCCTTCAACGTAGTTCCTTGCCAATAAAATAGTACTGAAGTATTTTAAACAGCCTTAAATATTATTTTATTTGTAGATAACCGGGGTAAGGCCTACCTATATTTCCATGTCATTGTTTTCTCTGTGCAGCAAATGTGCTCCGGCATGTCGTTCAGCGACCTGCCGCTATACATGCAAAACAAGATACTTTATAACCTCTCTGACGCCTGCGACATCATCAACTTGGGACAGGCCACCCCCACGTTGCACATCCTCAGCGAGAATCGGACACTTTGGAAACGGCTGTGCCATTTCCACTTCTCTGACAAACAGGTAAAGAGCAGTCACAGGTCCCGCTGATGAGCCACTGGAGGGCAGCATTGCTGCGTTGCATTCGCGTCTTAATAATAATAATAATAATAATAATAATACATGTCATTTATAAGCGCCTTTCAAAACTCTCAAGGTCACGTTACAGCCACAGCATAAGTTTTTCTGTGGGTGAGCAGCGGTAGCCACACGCGCCAGCGTTCACTCAACCTGGAAGTAAGTCAAATGGATAGAAAGCTCGCTAGCAAAGAGATAGCTAATAATAATAATAACAATATAAATAATAATAATAGTAATAATAATACAATATAAATAATAATAATAATACATTTTATTTACAAGCGCTCTTCAAAACTCTCAATGTCACTTCACAGTCACAGGACAAGTTAGATAGCTATATGTACAACTGTCAATCATCGGTGAGGAAGGAAAACTCCATTAATTCTTCCGATGTGTTGCATTGTACAGTTATACAGTAATAAAAATTGATAATACGAAATATACAGAGATAAAAATGACACTAAAAGTTATCAAATTTATAAATGAACTGTAAACAGTTTGGTATATAATCATATTCACTAGAAAACGTTGCTTAAAAACAACAGATTGACATCGTATACTGTAAACGTCACGTCGGCCATTTTGAATGGATTTCAACTTACGACCGTTTGACTTACGACCATACATTCAATTTATAAGCGCCTTTCAAAACTCCCTTTGACACTTTAAAGTCACAGGATAAGAACAAAAATATTTATCTGCAGGTAGTTTCCCACCTGTTCTTGAGCCGGGTCCCCCATTTTACATTATAACATTACGGAATACAGACCACGAAGCAAAATGGTGTGATAGGGAACCCCCTTTAACAGAATTCAATTTACTCTATGTTGCCACTACGTGTTTATGTGTGTCCCTGGGGATTCTTTTAGCACCTCTCCAGGAATTTGGTCCTCCCCAAGAGTGACAGTGTGGACTGGAAGCTGATGTACTTCACCCTGCAGAAGCGTTACCCAATGAAGGAGCAGTATGGCGACACGTTGCACTTCTGCAAGCACTGTAGCATCCTCTTCTGGAAGGTAGCGTCATAATTTGTTCGCTCGCTTTTAAGAAAAGAACAGGATTTGAGTTTCATTTTCATATTGAATGGGTCATGTTTAAAGGACCTCCCGACAAGTTGTGTCCATAATTTTGTAAACTCACTTCAAATGACTTCTACCGAGCGTACTTTACAAAGATTCCACCACATATAGCCTGATATAGCATGTAGCCGCGTATATGTAGTCTGAAAACTTCGTGTTGATGGCGAAATTAGAAGGAAAACACATAAATAACACGATGGTGAATTGTTGTGTGACACAAATTCCCAGCAGACAAATCAGCCCATTTTCAACGGAGCTTAGGCGCCATCTTCTGCATTTTCTGGGTGTTGCATTGCTGTCATTGACGGCTCGAATTGATATGGGAGGACTCCTTTAATCGATTGCAAACATTTATGCTTTCCTCTTCAGAACTATTTGAATCATATTCATAACTGGATGAGTAACAAGAAAGCATCTTCTCTGAATCTGAAGCCATTGTTTTGATTCTAGTCCTTGGCAAGACGTCTTGGCGTAACGTCACGAACAAGGGGGCGGGACGTCCACAATTCGCAGCTCAATTTCTTTCAGTTTTAGCACACTTTAAGTCATTTTTATTGGTGTTTTGTATTTCACTAAAAATATCAGCCTGCGTTTTTTTTTTTTTTTTTAGATGCTATAAAACGTTTTTCTGATGTCAGTTAGGAAACAAAAAAATAGTGTCGGTTGTCCTTTAAATGACATGAATGTGATGAGAGATTTCCCCACGTTATTCCCCTATAATACAGTAAAGTCTCGTTATATCGATATCGGATATATCGATAGTCCCGGTTATATCGATACTATTTCTATGCACGCACAGAGAAAATTACATGCAAACAGGGTCGGATATATCGATAGTCCCGGTTATATCGATATTTTTTCGGACTCCCTTGAATATCGATATAACGAGACTTTACTGTATTTCCCGTATGCCCTTTAACCTTTGCTCTCCTTTCCCCGTTTTCCCCTCCTCCTTGACCCCTTAAGGATCGCCACCTGGCCTTGTTGTTCAAGGTACCTTTCATCCCACCGTGCATTGTTTGTTTATTTTCCCCATCATTCTTCATCTCGAGCGTCATCATATCGACTTCTTTTGAACGTTTGTCATCATCCCTGAACCTCGAACCTCAAAATCATTAATCAAAAATGTACTTTGGCAGACTAGCATTTACAGGCTCCATCACGTTTTTTTGTGTCGAATTCTGACCATCATTTCACCTGCTGAATCAATGCATGAGTTCATTCAGTTATTGTCAAAATGTGTGGGTAAGGTCGCGACCTCAAGTGGTCCATAAAATAATGATTACTGCCATTGGACAATTCTGTTAAGCTGATTGTTTTTAAATACAGCTGAATATTCTTGTACTTGGTGTAAAATGACAACCATTTGGTGAGTTCATTCGTCATTGAGGCAAATGTTGTTTTATGGTCGCTAGCAAGGTCTTAAGCTATTTTGCTAGCGAGGCCGCTAGCCAAGTCGCTATAATAATAATAATAATGCATTTGATTTAGAAGCGCCTTTCAAAACTCTCAAGGTCACTTTACAGTCACAGGATGAAGTTTTTCTGTGGATGAGCAGCTCCAGCCACACGCGCCAGCGTTCGCTCAACCAGGAATAACTCAAATACATAGAAAGCTACCTAGATAGTTAGCAGGCTAGCTAGCTAGATAGCTAATAGATAGATAGCTAGCTAGATGGCACTTAGATAGCAAATAGATAGCTAGCCAGGTAGCCACAGGTCGCTAGCCATTTCGATAGCCAGGTCACTAGCCAGGTTAATAAATAAATACATGTTTTCCACCTTATGCTTTTAGTAGTAAAAATAATAATGACAATATGTGGTTGTTTTGTCAGGACTGCGGCCACCCGTGTACCGCCAACGACCCAGAACGCTGCCTTGTCCCCATCTCTCCGCAACATTTCATCGAACTTTTCCAGTTCTAGATGCTTCCTTTTCTTCCATAGTGTCCAAACCTGTAAGTGTATGACATCCTAACATTGTTTACCTTGCATACAAAGGGCTCCAAATTGGATGCATTTCAAAAATGAAATCTCCGTTGCGTACAACTGTTGTGACGGTGACAACAGGGAAAGATCCATAGTAAATAGTACGTTGCAGATTTTTGCACAAATATAGGAGGGTTACATACACACACACACACAAACACATACACACACTTTAAAATATTCATGTACAAAGTGTAAAGTGAGTTTTAGCATGTTATATACGATGAGAAGTATGTAGTGTCATTTTCAGAATGGTGGTTTTATAGAATTGGAATGGATCGATTGATCGATTATTACACCCAGCTCTCATATACCGCTTATGTAACAAATGGCTTTTTTTGTAATCGTGATGCTTTTTTCTTTTTCTTCCCCGCAATATATGAACGCATGCGTCCGTTTTCCGTTGTCCTTTAAAGTTATATACCGTTTCCATTAAGAGAGAAACATCAAATGGAAAATATCAAGTGTTATTTACGGGCATTGGAAAATTTTGAGATTATAATTCCAACATTTTGTAATACTCCTTCCTGTTCCGTGTTTTTTATGGTGCTATTAATTATTATGTGTTTGGGACAGGAAGTAGCTGAACCAAATTATTAAATATTTACATAAAAATAAAACAAACAGTGGCGTCATTTGTCTAAAATGAAGTTGTGGAAGTGATGGCTGCTCATATTTATTAACATGAATAAAAAGAAAATCACTTCATTCTGCTCTGTAAATGTAAAAAATTAACATTGGTGACAATCAAATAATAATTATAATCCATTTTATATATAAGCGCCATTCAAAACTGTCAAGGTCACTTTTCAGTCACATGATACGTTTTTCTATGGGTGAGCAGCGGCAGGCACACGCGCCAGCGTTCACTCAACCCAGAATAACTCAAAAGGATACAGAGCCAGCTAGGTAGCTAATAGATAGATAGCCAGCTAAGAAAGCAAGCTATCCAGCTAATAGATAGCCAGATAGCCAATAGATAGGTAGATAGCTAATAGATAGTGTTAGAACTAGTTTATATACACATCCTAAAACATCCAATGTTATTTCATTTCTACTTTCTTCATCTAACAGATAGCTAGCCAGCTAGATAGCTAATATGGTTCCTGACGAAAATCGCTAGCTAGCTAGCTAGCCATATAGCTAATAGATAGCTAGCCATTTGCTATTATGGTAGCAAAAAAGACTCCACCAATGCTTCAGGTAAAACTTTACAACATCGAATATACTTATTCGTCCCAGTTTTTTTTTCTTTTGCGACAAGAAAAAAAGATTAATCAGGCATTTTTGCACAAAATGTGAATCTGTTTTACACCCGACCTCAAGGTACTTGAAATTGCCGATTTTTTTACAGCAGTATAACCATAAATACTCAGAATGGGGTCATTGCATACAGAATATGTGAACAGAAACGACAACAAATAATCAACAAAAGACATTTGTATCGTGATGTTCAATCGGGGACAACAGCAAAGGAGAAGTTGTGGGTGTTAAACTTCCTGTAAAATTAAAAATAAAATCTCTTAAAATTTGACTACGGTCAGAAAAGTCAAGGCGCTCTAAAGCGGCCACACCAGCATGAAGCCCCTGTCCGCACGCCGGCTGTAAGAATAAAAACGTGACAAAAATAATCAAACTGCTCGGGTTTTGCTGGTAAAATGGGGTTATGTTCTTGGAGCTGGTACATAACATCACAAGAAGGGGGCGCTAAAGGGTTAAAAAAAGGACTTTATTTGAGTCCTTCCCAGGTGCTGTCTGACACCATCCCCTTGCTCATCCTGCCGATTCCAGCCAGCCTGACTTTGGCGCGGGACGTCCACGTGACGGCGCAGACGGGCGACAGGTTGGCGTAGCGGGATGAGGGTGAAGGCGAGCGTCCATTTGGGATGGCGGCCTTCTCCTGCGGGACAGTAATGTCATCTTTCCCGGTTTGGGATGTCTCCCAGCTGTCGGTCTTGTCCGTTTTTTTGACAGGGGAAATTTGTCTCATCGTCATAGTGACGCTTTCCCAGAAGCAAAGCGCTTTGTCGGGCTTCTCCTTTCTGTCTTTTTCGCATTTCACTTTCTTGTGACATCTAAAAAGTAACCAAAGGAAAATGTATGTTATTTAAATACATTAAGAAGCCTTTTATACCTTGGTGTGAAACCCCAACTTCAAAAATAAACATATCTTAAAGTCCTAATACAGGTAACATCCGACTTTGTTCCGTTCTGACCAAACGGTCGTAAGTCAAAATTGCCGTAAGTTGAAATCCATTCAAAATGTTGAACAGAGACTCGGAGGCTAAATGACTCGCAAACTCCCCCTTCCGGTGCCATCACACGGTCGATTGCTGTGCGAGTGAGAAGCTGGATGGCTGGCCAAAATTGTCAAACACGTTGCTGGCCTGCTAGCGCGTTGCAGTGCCAGGCGTAGAATTCCCTATTTTAAAATGGAGGTCGTGGTCGTAAGTACATGTGGTCGTAAGTCGGATGTTACCTGTATTAAGAAATTGTAGTAACTATAGAAAATACTGCAGTAGAATATGAAGCTTTTAAACCCGAATCAGGTTTTGTGATTGAGTTCAAATAAAACATTAGAATTTTACCCAGTTCGGTTCACGTCCTTCTCTCCGGTTAACAGGAAGTGTTTATCGTCTTTGGAGGACAACATCTTCCTGTCCTTTCTGTCTTTTTTGGATATCATCTTCTTCACCTTGGCCTCCTGACACAAAAAGACATTTAGTTTGCTTTCTATAGAATTTGCGAATTTTTCTAGAGAATTGCAAATGATTTCTGTAAGCATTATACTGTAGTATCTAGCTAGCTAGCTAGTTAGCTAATGTTGCACTATTGTCAATCCAAAATGAATACATATCATGCAAAATCCCCATTATAGTAGCTAGCTAGCTAGATAGCTACTATAATGGGGATTTTGCATGATATGCTAGGTAGCTAGCTAGCTACTATAATGGGGATTTTGCATGACATACGTCCATTTTGGACTGACAATTTTTTGGTCATAAATATGACACATGAAGTTCTTGCACTCCCTCAGACCTCTGTGGGCTCATAAGAGATAAGCGGGAAGATTCTGGAACAAACTTTACGGGCTCCAAGGACACGTTTGCTTTTCATTCTCCTCCTCCTCCACACATCTGTGCTTGCCCATTTCTCCTCTATGCTTGGCTCTTATCAAAACATTCCCACTACTCATAACACGGCTTTGACGAATGACCTTTTCGCTTATCCCGGTTCTCCCGTTACTACGCAACGAAGCAAACCGGTGGACGACGGTTGTCGTCTGCGACATTTGCGGAATGTGTCAGGAATGTTTTGATATGATAGCAGGAAGATTGGAGTTGAATACTTTGTCCTCCTGGTACTTTTGTTCCTCAATATAAACAGAATTGACTCCAGTTACTATTGCAATTGTGAAACGCGACAAGCAATTTCAACCTATTTCGGGCCATGTTTTTTACCCCTCATGCTTATTGTTCCCTTCCAAAGCTCTGCAGTCCCTTAAACAATGTTGCCTTTCCTTCCCTTCTCAAGCCCAAAGTACAAACAGCTCTTGAAATATGTCCTGTTCACAAAGTCACCCGTAATCCACCCCACTGGACATTTTTGTGGGACGGAGAGCTCAAAATAGTGTACTTGTACACAGTGTGTCTAAATATGTTATTTGAAGAAATTATTATACAATATTTGTGGATGTTGACAATTATTATCCTTGAATTAATCCTTTCATGATCCCTTGTAACCTGATAATTTGATAATCAATCTTTTTTTTTCTCTCCCAAAAGTGGTGTTTCAACCTTGGGTTGGGGTTTTAAAGTTGAATTTAAAATACGGGGTATGGTATTAAGCCTGGGTTAATGTGACAAATTGAAGTTTCAGGAGTGTATTTTATTTATTTATTTATTTATTCATTTATTTATTTATTTATTTATGGTTTATTTATTTGTTTATTTTGTATTTATTTTTTTGAGCCGCAGTGTGGTTTCATTTTCCATTTCATTTGTTTTATTTTATTTATTTATTTTGTTTATTTTATATATTTATTATTGTTTTTATTTATTTATGGTTTATTTATTTGTTTATTTTGTATTTATTTTTTTGAGCCGCAGTGTGGTTTCATTTTCCATTTCATTTGTTTTATTTTATTTATTTATTTTGTTTATTTTATATATTTATTATTGTTTTTATTTTTTGTTTACTTATTATTTATTTCTGCATTTATTTTTTGGGCCACAGTGTGGTTTCAGTTTCTCTTTTATTTTATTTCTTTTCTTTTTTTTTTTTTATTTTATTTTATTTTTTATTTTTTATTATTTTATTTTAATTTTTGGTTTATTTAGTTGTTTATTTTTTAGGCCACAGTGTGGTTTCAGTTTCCATTTTATTTATTTATTTAGGTTATTTATTTATTTTATTTATTTATTTGTTTATTTTTGTATTTATTTTTTGGGCCACGGTGTGGTTTCAGTTTCCGTTATGATTTTTGTAAAACCATATTGACGTTTAACCACCTCCTAATATGACGTACACAGCGATTAACAAAGTGAAGGACTACCCGTTTTTAACTCCAAAATAATGGCTCGTTTCAAACTTTATTTTAGATTACCTATGACAATTGGAACCTTTGGCTCTGATTTTAGCAAGCATCATTTAAATTTATAAGCTTTATTTACCTTTGCGGGCCAAATAAAATATGTGGCGGGCCCAGATTTGTCCCCTGGGCCTCGACTTGGACACCAGTGCATTTCTAAACGCTCGGGCTTTCCCCGTAAGTCTCGAGACACCAAGTTAGGGTTTTATGATTTGTTTTCAAATTCACCATGTAGCATTTCAAGCCAAGGTTTCTAAGTCAGCTTTTAAAAGCCGGACACACAGCGGTGTCAGTAAACAAGAAAAGTAAAGACAGATTAGGAGCGATAGACTTGTCCTGATGTTCCAGCCAACGCTGACTGACGTGTTTACTGATAAATACTGGCGCCTCCGCCGTGCTCTGCTTTATCTCAGCTTGTTCTCATCTGACATGAACGTCGTGAGTGCGTACCTCAAGTCACAGGTCCAATGCTAATATTGTGTTAGCGCCTCAACTCAAATTCGGTCAATTCCTTGCAAAACTCAATGCTAATCGGCTGGAAAAAGATGGATGTAATTTATCTTCATTTTTTGGTGACTCCACCAGTATGGTGGTGGAACATTTCGGTTTGAAAAGAGCTCGCCCGCAAGATTGTTTACCTTGGATACGCCTGTGACGGCTTCCTCCTCTTCCTCTCCTTGTATGTCTTTGTCCTGAAACACACAAGTGCCAGTTAGGACAAAAAAAGCAACTCGCAAAACAAGCATACACCAGAGTTTGTGTGTTTCCCGTTAGAAAAAGGGCATTCGGTTTAGAAATAAAACAAAACAACCTGCTACTACTTCCTCTATCATTTCAGTTGTTCTTATTGGTATTGTTATGTTTGAAACACTTTTATAGACCCAGAAGTAAAGTTTGATGATTTATTTAGCGATTTATTTACTTGCTTATCTATTTATTTATTTCGTTTAGTTATCTAATTTGCTAGTTAAGTAGTTAGCTAGTTTGCTCGCCAGTTATCAGTTAGTTAGTTAGTTAGTTAGTTTGCTCGCTAGTTATCAGTTAGTTAGTTAGTTAGTTAGTTAGTTAGTTAGTTAGTTAGTTAGTTAGTTAGTTAGTTAGTTAGTTAGTTAGTTAGTTGGCAGTGTGGTTGTTTGTTTGGGTAGTCCGTTCATTAGCCAGTTAGTTAGTTAGTTAGTTAGTTAGTTAGTTAGTTAGTTAGTTAGTTAGTTGGTCGTTTGTTTGTGAGTTTGGTTGGTTGGTTGGTGAGTCCGTCCGTTAGTTAGTTAGTTAGTTAGTTAGTCAGTTAGTTAGTTAGTTAGTTAGTTAGTTAGTTAGTTAGTTAGTCATTTGTGTGTTTGGTTGGTGAGTCCGTCCGTTAGCCAGTTAGTTAGTTAGTTAGTTAGTCGGTTTTTTTGTTTGTTTGTTTGGTTAGTTAGTTAGTTAGTTAGTTAGTTAGTTAGTTAGTTAGTTAGTTAGTTAGTTAGTTAGTTAGTTAGTTAGTCGGTCAGTTGTTTGTTTTTTCGTTTGTTTGTTTGGTTGGTTGGTTAGTTAGTTAGTTAGTTAGTTAGTTAGTCGGTTGTTTGTTTTTTTGTTTTTTTGTTTGGTTAGTTAGTTAGTTAGTTAGTTAGTTAGTTAGTTAGTTAGTTAGTTAGTTAGTTAGTTAGTCAGTCTGTTGTTTGTTTTTTCGTTTGTTTGTTTGTTTAGTTAGTTAGTTAGTTAGTTAGTTAGTTAGTTAGTTAGTTAGTTAGTTAGTTAGTTAGTTAGTTAGTTTTTAAAGTGCCTCATTGTCATGTTCACTCATTGGTATTGCCTCCCTTTGTGCCATGGTGATCTTAAAATCCCATATAATAATAAAAATAAATAAATAGTAATAATAATTATAATAATAAAACAAGGGCCTCTGCTGATCTTCCCGTTTATTCTTTTTTTTTTTAAGGATTTTCTGCAATAGCTTCAAAGCCAATGAGATCTCGAGGCCTGCAGGCGAGCAAATAAAAGCAAAACTCCAAAACCAAAGCAAAAGGATCATGTTGAACTCATAGGAACGCTTTCGGAAGGCCCCCCCTCCAAGGCTCTTGAATTGAAAGTGAACGGTGAGAAAGCTTTCTGGAACAGAGAGAGAAAGTGATCCTTGGGTGAACTCTCCAGGGGGGTGTACAGAAAAAGATGAGGAATTCTTAGGATGGCTCAACATCATGCCTGCTGAGCACTGAAAACTTTTTTTTGATAACTACCACAAAATCCATGTGAGTTTGTGTGGAGTAAATAATTATAATGTGCATCACATGCGCTAAAAAAGTCACCTTGCGGATGATTGGAAATACCCATCGGCATCGTTTCCCAACGTTATTTTCCAAATCATCATGATGATGTTGCTCAAGCATGACCTCTATGACCCACTTTTTGTGACTCCCACTCTGGGAAAAGCTCATATCTGTTCTTGTGACTTAGCTTAGGCCGCGTGGGATATGTTTTATTTGTTTTTTGAATCCCCATGGGCACCAAGGACGCATCAGAGCGCCAGTCCAAATTCTCGGGGAGTTCCGAGGGGTCACCCTGACCCCCTAGTGACACCTCAACTTAGACCAGCCACTTGCAAACTATTGCTGACGTAGCGCCTCTCACAGCCCTCACAAGCTGCGGTCACCTGATTCCACTTTGGTCCTGGTTACCTTTGACATTGATTGACTTTGATTAATTATTGGAAAAAAAAAAACGTCTTGATAAAAAAAAAAAAAGATAACACTGTGCTTCGTCCACAATTGTGTGACATCACTGTAACCCATTTTTATTTATTTTTTGTAATTTTTGTTTGTGTCTATGTTTGTGTTTGTAATTTTAATTTTAATTTTAATTTTAATTTTAATTTTAATTTTAATTTTAATTGCTTTTGCATTTGCTGTTTGGTTTTTGTATTTTTATGTTTTGGTTTTTAGCTTTACGTTTACATTTAGTTTTTGTATGTTTATGTATTTGTTTTTTGTATTTGTAGTTGTAGTTGTAATTTTTATTTTTATTTTTATTTTTATTTTTATTTTTATTTTTATTTTTATTTTTATTTTTAGTTTTATTTTTATTTTTATTTTTATTTATTACATCATTTATTCATTTAGTTATTCATTTATTTTATTTCTGTTTTTATTTTCTTGATTATATTTATTATATTATTTATCTATTCGTTTATTTATTTGGTTATTCTACTGTATACATTTCAGTAGAGTCAATACGATGAGTTAGTTACCTTATAGGAGTGATGGTAGTGCCAAGACATGTCTTCCTCCTCGGACGCGTAATCCACCAAAACTTTACTCTTGCTTCTCCGGAACATTCTTGAGATGACCCAAAACCCCCCTCAAAAAAAATGCTACCTTAAAACCTTTAAAAATGTAAAAACACTCCAAATTGTCCTTCTGTTGTTGCCCCAAGAGCGGTACATCCAGCTATTGTTCATTCATAAAACTCGAGTGTCGCTCATTTGCTGTGTGTGTGTGTGTGTGTGTGTGTGTGTGTGTGTGTGTGTGTGTGTGTGTGTGTGTGTGTGTGTGTGTGTGTGTGTGTGTGTGTGTGTGTGTGTGTGTGTGTGTGTGTTGGCTTGGTTGGTGCGTATTTACGTGACCACCTGGGCTGACTCCTCCTCCCTCTCACTTGCCCCATTTCACTCCTCCTGTAGCTGAGAGAGATACGTTGACGCATAACAATCGAGAGTTTACAATACAGGAGCTACTGTAAAGGCACTTTTTCTACTTCTTCCTTTCCTTTCCTCTTCCGTCCATCACTTTCCTGCTTTGAAATGTAAATTTGCGAGACTATTAAAGGACAACCGACACCATTTTTTTGTTTCCTAACTAACATCAGAAAAACGTTTGAAAGTATTTAAAATACCTAAAACTAAAACGCAACTAAAAATGCATGCTAATATTTTTAATCAGTCTCAAAACATAACATATAGCAATATGCGGTGGAATCTTTGTAAAATATGCTCAGTAGAAGTTACTTGATGTGATTTTACAAATTATGGACACAACTTGGCGTCGGTTGTCCTTTAAGGGCTAATCCAATCCAATTCAATGAAAAGGTTGAAATACTGAATCATTGACTGATTTACGATAACTGTGCTGAAAAGTCAACATTTTTTTCGTTGAATACGACCCAAACATATGACTCGTGAGAAACATTCCGTGAACCTTAAACCTGATCAATCTATTAATCCGTCTCCGTGTTGATGAGTGACCTCGTGAGCTCTCCACGGTCCAGTTAAGACCGCTCACCTGACTCTGAGGTCTTTGAGTTCCTGTTGCGCTTGCTTACGCGCGATTACTGTAAGTTGGTCAGGAATGCTGACGAAATGCAAAAAAAAAAATGGCTTCCTTTTAACTCATTCGCTGCCATTTTCAAATTTATTAGGGTTTTGATTTTTCTTGCTGGGGGTGTCGATAAAGCGCTGGTCAGACCTCTGGTAATTTTTTTTCTTTTGTTTTTCCCTTCCACTAGGATGCAGCATTTGCCTTTTATCAATGTTAGCGCTTTGTTACAGCTTAAAGGACAACCGACATCACTTTTTGTTTCCTAACTGACATCAGAAAAACGTTTTATAGCATCTATATCTATTTTTAGTCAAATGCAAAACACCAACAAAAATGACTTAAAGTGTCCAAAATCTGCAAAAAAAAATGAACCCGGAAGTGGCCAGTTTCAGAAGGTACCGCCCCCTTGTTCGTGGCGTCACCCCAAAACGTCTTGCCTTGCTGGAGAATCAAAACAATGGCTTCAGATTGGGAGAATATGCTTTCTTGTTCCTCATCCAGTTATGAATATGGTTCAAATAGTTCTGAAGAGGAAAGCATACATGTTTGCAATCGATTAAAGAATATATTTGGGCCATTTTGAGGCAAGGGGGGGGGGGTGTAGCACTAAAAAAGAGGCAGAAAATGGCGACGAAGCTCCATGTATTATCTGTAGTATCTGATTAATTCCTTACACGGAGCTTTGTCGCCCTCTTCTGCCTCTTTTTGGTGCAACATAAATTTTTTAGACCAAACAAGTACAGCAAAATGCACTGACGTAAAATATAGCTATATGGAATATTTCTAAAATACGCTCAGTAGAGGTCATTTGAAGACATTTTACAAATTATGGACACGACTTGTCCGGAGACGTCGGTTGTCCTTTAAAGCAGGTTGAATCCATCTTGGATTTTAAGCATGCCAAACCCAAGATGTTTTCAATTTAAAGCCACGTGTGTCCTCTTTGACTCAAAATGTGCGTCATAGTTCAAAATGGCAAACAAATGATATTTCTAGAAAATCACATCTGTCTTTAAGCCCTACAAGAAAACAAGTCATGGATTTAACCGAGCCGCCCTTAGCTTGGACTCCATTTTCAGTTCACTTTTCATCTCTGGCATCTTCGCTCCTTCTCAACTGTCTTGTTGCCTTTTTTTGTTGACAGTAACAAGAGCCTTCTCCCGAAGCAGCCACACAATGGACCCCTGTGCGTACACATGTATGTGAGACCCTCACCCCCTCCCCAAGAACCTGACAGTCAGGATCCACAGGTGTGCTGTTGGGAATAACAACAATGACTCTTTTTATGTGGCACATTTAAGTCAGGTCCCTACAACACACAAAACTAATTAATAATAATCATTATTAATTAATTAATTTAAGTAGTGACATTCTGTGGATTAGCTAACTAGCTATCTAGCTATCTTTTAGCTTGATAGCCATCTAAACGGTTAGCTATCTAGCTAGCTATCTGTTTTGGCTATCTTTTAGCTATCTTTCTGCCACCAGTCAGTCAGGAGACTCAACTCCCTCCCAGCCCTGCCCCCCCTGCCCGTTCCCACTGCCACACTCACCGAACTTTGAGTTAACGCTACACGCTGTACTATCATCCTGAACTCTATTTTTTTCTCGTTTTTTTTCTGCAAGACCTCACTTCAACCCTTTTTTTTGCATTACTACATTACGTCACTTTACATACGACACTACCTCACTTTACATACGTCACTACCTCACTTTACATTCAGAAATTACATGTATTGTCTGTTATCAATTGTATGTCTTTTTAGCCACATTATAAGTGCTTTGCATGCTGGGTCCGAGAGGACATTAATTTCATCTGTGCTTTATGTCATGCATATTAGCATATTTGACAATAAAGCTGACTTTGACTTTGACTGATCTACTTGCTAGCTAGCTAGCTTTCTATCTTTGTATTTAATAGTGACATTTAGTCACTAGTTAGCTAACTAACTATCTAGCTAGCTAGCTATTAGCTATAGAGCTATCTAAGTCGCTAGCTAGGTAGCTAGCTAGCTATCTGTTTTGGCTATCTATTAGCTATCTACTAGCTGGCTAGGTAGCTTTCTATCCATTAACTCCCGGTTTTGAGTGAACGCCGGCGCGTGTGGCTGCCGCTGCTCACCCACAGAAAAACAGATCCTGCGACTGTAAAGTGACCTTGAGGGTTTTGAAAGGCGCTGATAAATCAAATGTATTATTATTATTATTATTATTATTATTATTATTATTATTATTATTATTCACACTTATGCAACAACCTGCCGTCAAATCTCTGAGGGAGATTTGGGCCGTTTTCCCAAGCTGCTTAGATCCAGAACTGGGTCAGAACGCAGTGGTCAGCATTAGCTGCAAAACACCTGACACATTGCGGGCCCTTCTGAGTTGTTCTCGTATCCAAAGTATTTTTACATTTATCTCCATCGGAAAGTTGATCCATCTTTGTTAAAAAAATGTTAGTTTTTGCACGCATTTTTTTTTCATTGAATTGAATTTTAATTCAACTCAATATGGCGGCACGCAAGTGGCTGCCTTTTACAGCATAGCTCGTGTACTTTTTTCCTTTCAGAACTTTGTTGCTGTTAATTGCAATTTCTCCATTGTAAGATGAATAAAAACTGTTATTATTCTTAATGTGAGTCAAATATAAGTGGAAAAAAACATTATTTTATATGCAAACAAGCACTCTATATGCTTTAAACCAAAAATATGACGGATTTTCATGAACTACACGTGAAGCAAGACATTAACTTCCACAAACAATCCACAGTAAATAATAAAACATTTTGTTTTTGTTCCAGAACTTCAAGATTATACCACTTTGGATAAATCATATGAAAGTATGTGCACGGTGAGATTTGATTATTCCAGCTCAGAGGTGATTAGGTTCGCCTCCATTGACCATAAGAGAAATTAATCTCTAGTGACATCTACTGCTCACATTTGACCTTGATTTTTCATCAGGTCACAGAAGTACCATAAAAATAAAAGAAACAACCAAAAAATAAGCATTTGGGCGGCTTTTTTTTTATTTACTTACATTTTCTCGTTCAAATCATTACATTCATCTGAAAAATCTAGAAATCTTCCACTTGTATCTTATTTTGTTTTTTTCGTCGTCATTAGATGTGGTAACGTTCGACATTTTTTCTCATTCGTTTTCACACGTAGACAAAATGCCAACGCGTCACATATTTCTTTTGTTCCTTATCGGCCTTTCAACATAATAGATAAACACACAGTCAACTTACCACCATTCACGTCATAATATAACTATCACCAAAAACTACACGGACATTTTTTTGTCACAGCAATCGCATCACAGCCCCACTCTAGTCAAAATATGCACAATAACAAACATGCTTTGGATAATGTGCTAATATTTACGTTTACAAACAAGCGAAAATATCCCCCCCAAAAAAATCCGCGTTCATTTGTACCTTCCCAACAATGTAATATATGATGAATTAATATGTTAAAATTATTAGAACTGAATATGTTTGATAAATTGGACTTTTTTTTCATTAATTCCCAAATGCAATTTTGCATTTGGGCAAGTAAATTAATTGCCTAAACGAACCAGCAGGTGGAGCTGTGGGGAGGGGAGCACTTAAAATTGCTTTTTACTTTGAAATCTTCTAGACAATATTATGTTATTTCCCAACACATTCTTAGTTTTCGCCAGATGGTGTAATTTTATTTTGAAGGAATATTTCCTAAATTCTTCACCAATCTTTTTTTTTACTTGTCATAAAACGTATTATTATTCTTTTGGGGTACAACGTCTGTCTGAATCCTCAAGAGGACAATTTTCATTATCTAATTACTTTCACATGTCTTAATTTTAATTTTGCTATGTCACAGTAGGACTCTTCCATTTCAGGGTCAGTGACCTCTAACATCCCACGTAAGCTGCCCTTAAAAAAAGATGCTTGCTAAGAGGATCTCCCCGACCTCCTTCCCTGCTAATCTCATCTCAAAGTGTTCGTTTACACGCCTCGTCACGGATACATTCACACACCGGCACATTCTACAGAAAAACAAGACTCCCATTCCCACTCAAACTAGTAGCATTCGGCCTTCTACTAATTTCATCCAGCAAATCAAAGTGATATGTGCAACGTCATGTGCAGGTTTGTGCGCATAAACACGCACCGGTGCAAAGTAAGCAATTGGATAGGTTGATTTTTTTTTTTTGTCCATATTTTGGTTTTGCACAAATTCTGCTTATAACTACCAGAAACACAGTGACTACATTTTGCCCGTGAACGTTCTATACTTCTAAATAACTTCTAAAATAATTCTGACAATAATTTACAATGGTCAATTAGGTGGTCATTAGGGGCAAGCTAGTATCACAGTAGTTTTGTGCTTTTTTTACAATTCTAAAATGAAATGTGCTATTTATGCCAGGTTGAAATCGTTTGAACTCTCCAAAAAGCAGAGACAGTTTTGCTTTTGGGGCATACATCCGTGTGCCCCACTATTTCCACTAGAAGGCAGCCTTCTGCCATTGGTTGCTATGGGAATTTTTTTTCATGCAGCACTTTCAAAATCATTGTGCATAAATAAACCTAAAATCTGACTTTTTGGGTGGCCAATTTTTGTCATATTTTGTCATGAACGCAAACTTAACATTGATCTCTAACAATTTTTAAACTTTGGGTCTGCACACATATTCTGCCTAGCAACAAGTGACTGACTTATTTAAATGCTAATGTGCCCGCTAACTCGTTCCGTTTTATTTACAGGTAACAACCGACTTACGACCAAATTTCGTTCCGACCAAATGGTTGTAAGTTGAAATGGTCGTAAGTCAAAATTCATTCAAAATGTTGAATAAAGACTCGTCTGGAGGTCGTGGTCGTAAGTACGGGTGGTCGTAAGTCGGATGTCACCTGTATTTATTTGCTTAAACTTTTTATTCTCCCTCAACTTCATTTTCAAAAGACTACAACAAAATCCACTAAAACCTGTTGCTGCTGTTGTCGTTAACGCCCATTGTGTGTATGCCGAGGTTATCCGTCCATCTTGTTTATCTGAAGAGACGACCGGCGGGCTTGCAGTGCAGCGTCATTTGACGGGAGCTGTAGCCGGACACGCCGACCCCCATGAAGCCCAGCAGGAACGCCAGGCGAGGCATCGCTGGACCATCCCGGTTCTGCAGGACAGTCTGGGCTGCCTGGGTCTGAAAAACGGAGAGCAGGTGGAGTTACATCAAGTATGTCTCATACTACGACCATGCGTTGCCTCATCAGATGGATGACAAAAATGTCTTTTCACAAAAATCAATTCCTGCTTGTCCTGCACATCATTCGAAATTCACTCGGAACTATTTTTCCTACTCATGTCGAATTAAGTCAAGTCAGGAAACATATTAGCTATAAAGCTAGATCGCTATCTATCAGCTATCTATCTATCTAGCTAGCTATCTATTCGCTATATAGCTAGTTAGCTAGCTATTTGAGTCAGGAAACATATTAGCCATCTATCTAGCTAACTAGCTAGCTATTAGCTATCCAGCATTCTATTAGCTAGCTAGCTAGCTATTAGCTATATAGCATTCTATTAGCTAGCTAGCCTTCTATCTTTTTGAGTTATTCCGGGTTGAGTGAATGCTGCTCATGCTGCGTGTGGTTGCCGCTGCTCACTCACAGAAAAACTGATCCTGTGACTATAAAGTGACCTTAAGAGTGTTGAAAGGGGGTTATAAATCAAACCTATTATTATTATGATTATGATGATTATTATTATTATTATTATTATTATTATATACAGTAGCTAGCTACATAGCTCGGCGTCTTGAATGAGGTCAACTGAAGACGCAGAGCTGATAGATTGCCTACATCTGCTCAATTTATAATAATAATAATAATAATAATACATTTTTATGAGCTACCTATTCGCTAGCTAGCTAGCTTAGCTTGCTATCTATTTGAGTTACTTCCGTTCATGTTGTATTTCTCTTTATTTTATCGATTCTAAGAGCCTTACAATTTCAATTCATACATTTATGATTCAAAACTAATAACGTCCACTACAAAAATACTCACCTGGAGGTATCGAATATATCCAGGGGTCAATCGAGGGATGCGGAAGAAAAACATGCCTGTAGTGATCCTTTCTTGCTTTGAACAAACTGATAAACTCTTTCCTGAAACTCAGCTTGGGCTTGCTGTGTTCCTCACTGTGTCGAAACGACACACCCGCCTCGTCTCACATTTGCGCCGACAAACACATGCCCGGTAAACGGGCCGTGTATATTTATATATATAAAGCGTTGCCACTATTGCATAAGCGGCTCACATGCGTGGCACTGATGGTGCGTTCGTGTGTGCAACAGTGTCAGTGGAGGATTAGGCTTGCCTCTGGAGATGTGCTGGATTGAAAGAGAAGTACAACTTTATTGTCAAATGTGCTGTATTACAGATAATGCAGAAAGATAATGCAACAAAACTCTCAAGCATATATTATTTATCCTCTGTGGAGAAATACTGCTATTGTGAAATGTGGTTTATTTTTTTTTTATTTTCGCCAATGTGCAATGCTTAAAGGACAACCAAAATCACTTTTTTGTTTCCTAACTGACATCAGAAAAACGTTTTATAGCATCTAAAATACCCAAAACACGCAGTATGATATTTTTAGTGAAATGCAAAACATCAATAAAAATGACATAAAGTGTCCAAAATCTGCAAAAAAATTGAGCTGCGAATTGGGCATTTTCAGAAAGTCCCGCCCCCATTTCGTGACGTCACGCCAAGACGTCTTGCATTGCTGGAGAATCAAAACAATGGCTTCAGATTCACCATCGCGATATTTATGTGAACAAGGGGGAGGGACCTTCTGAAACTCACCATCTCCGAGGTCATTTTGAAGTAATTTTGGGAAACTTTAACTCATTTTTATTTATTCTGATGTCACTTAGGAAACAACAAAATGGTGTCGGTTGTCCTTTAAAAAGACGCCTCAGCATTGCCCGACCTGGATGCCAAATAAGGATTACTGTAGTTTTATCTAGAACGCATGCAAGAGCACACTTGTGCTAATCACTTGTCAAAGACAACTTGCCGTGAAGAAAACAAAAATCATGTAAGGAAGTAAAGAAAATGCAGGTTTCGTTTTCTCTTAATGTGTTTAATACCTTAAACTTTCACATTGCTATGAGGGGGCTTGAATTCAATATTTCCTAATTTCTTAAAATGTACAACTACATATAAAACATATTGTACAAGGAAAAGGGGACATGAACAAAATTATCTTAAGTATTTACGAGTTGTCAAAATATTTATAAAACGTGTTTTGTTATTATAAATTTTTAAACAGTGGCTGATATGTTTTATTTTGTAATTAATGGTATTTTGTAATTGAATGTTGCTGTGCCAATGACCATTTTGTGGTTGGGAGCCTTTTACTGAGCATTTTCAGTTGCTTGTTCTGTAGTCACAAGGGAACATAAGCCAGTGTCTTCTTGTGCCGGTCCCAAGCCCGGATAAATACAGAGGGTTGGCCAAGCAAAAGCTTGGCCAAAACAAACATGTGAATCAAACCTCTGAAGATGGAGGACACTGATTCGATGTGTCGAACCATTGAAGGGAAAAGTCGAACGGGAATACTATTAGTAAAGATAAACACGGTTAGGTTTTTAAACGCAGGCAGTAGTGGCGCGATCCGGCGTCATCACATCGCGCCCGGCGCCTGTTTAGTGTAAGGACCCGGTTGGAAATAAAGAAAGCCTTTTTGGATTTCCATGTAAAATATCAACCGATTTTTAAACTATCAAGAAAATGCTGTATTTGTCCCACGTTAACACAGGAGTATTGCAGCCCGTATGGAGTTGACGTTCTATCGCTGAGGAAACTACGCCTTCATAGCAGAATCGGTAAAAGTTAGCCGTCTGTCTTTGCTATTTAGCTTAACAACTCAATTTAACGCAGTGTGTTTGGCAGGTAATGACGAAAAGTGCCTCGCAGAAATGAAGTTTACTTTTTGAACATCCGCATGTAACTATACAAGCAGAGCGCATGACATTTTTCTCGTGTTTTTAGCTTTTTCCTGTGTTTTTAGCTTGTGACATTGTGGCAAAAACACACATTGGGGTTGTGTTGCTTCCTGGCCATTACTTCCAGTCCGTTTGTCCGTTTGGGGTTTAAGAAACTCATGTAAACTAGTAAATTATTGCCCATGTAAATTATTACCCATTAGTGTCCGTTTGAGTGAATTGTGTCACTATTGGATTGGATTGCCTTTATTAGTCTCGCAATGGAGACATTTACATTTCACAGCAGCAAAGTGATGAAAACAATGAAATGTATGTTGTGTGATCATAACATTCTCCTTGCTGCATGTTCTGCAGCAGCAATGAAGAGAAGATTTGACGCTGCTCCCGTTCTGACTGCAAAACGGCAAAGTGCTGATAGCAGCTCAGATGAAGAGTCCACATTGTTGAGACAAGGCAGGCTATATTCATCCTCGTCCAAGTCCTCGTCATTGACATAGCTTTTTACATCAGTTCTTCTCCTTTCCAGACTCCAGCCAGAATGAGTCGCTGAGTGAGCAGGACGAGCCCCGAGTGGGATTTACCATGCCGTCCATATCTGTCCACGGCAAGGATGCTGCGGACTCGCCTCCACAGGACTCCAAATTCTCCATGTACAACAGCGTATCACAGAAGCTCATGGTAACGTTGAGGAGACCTTCTAGAACATGAGATGAACAAGAAAATGGAATGTGTATTTAGTGAGGGGATTTTCCTTTTTAAAACGATTTAATCTAACGATTGGAAATGTCACAACAAGAAGACTTTAAATGAAAAGGAATCATTTCCAGGAGCTTCATGTTTTGTTTTCAAATGCACACGGGATAAACTCAGCTTAACTTTATTTGAAGAGTACTTTAGCGATATCAACAGTCACGCTTAATCATGATGCAATTTTTTTTTTTTGCAGGCCAAGATGGGCTTCCGTGAGGGCGAAGGTCTGGGCAAATTCGGCCAGGGCCGTAAAGAGATCGTGGAGGCATCGACCCAGCGAGGGAGGCGTGGACTCGGTCTCACGCTTCAGGGCTTCCAAGGGGAGCTCAACGTCGA
Organism: Hippocampus bargibanti; assembly: GCF_051943395.1. Taxonomy (NCBI): domain Eukaryota; kingdom Metazoa; phylum Chordata; class Actinopteri; order Syngnathiformes; family Syngnathidae; genus Hippocampus; species Hippocampus bargibanti. The sequence continues at coordinate 4,171,323 of NC_142752.1, forward strand.
CTGGCGGGATGAACCCGAGGTAGCGTTTCACAACCGGAATTTGCCAATGAAAAGATGCTAGCGTGTTGCGTAAAACAGAAAGGTTAATTGTGAACGAGTCAAATCTTTTAAGATTTGTATTTTAATACATTTTTTTCAAAACGTGAATGGTTGAACCCTTGAAAAAAATATTCTGCATTCATTAACTTCCTTTACACTTTTATTTTATTCATACTTCAGAATGTGTGTCAGTAAATGTAAAAATATGTTGTATTTATTTTTCTGATGATATTTAGGTGCATTTTCATTCTTTTGGATTTGGATTTGCCTTTATTAGTCTCGCAGTGGAGAAATGTATATTTTACAGCAGCAAAGTGATGAAAGGAATAAAAGTAGAAAGACAAAATACATGAGCTGCTGGAAATATTATTATTATTAATAATAATAATAATAATAATAACAGTACATTACATTTTAAGCGCCTTTCAAAGCTCTCACGGACACTTTACAGTCACAGACAAGCATCGGTACTATAATAAATAGTATAAAGTTTAAAGTATAATCACAAATAGATAAAATACTTGAAGTAAAAAGACAAAAACTAGATAAAATAATATGACAACACAATGACACAGAGAGTTATTCATTATTAAGCACTTTCTGTACCCTCTTTGTTACATGAAGCAGTTCTAGAATCTAAATGAAAGAGGAGAGCATCAAAGCGTCTTTCCACCAGTGGATCAAGGACATCATGGTGGAATGTGCACGTCGACTACAAGCTAAATGTTGAAAGCAAACACACAGCTGTAGCATCCATTGACAAAAAGAGATTGTCTCACATCTCCTATCCCACGTACTATAAATCAGCTTCAATTCCAAGCCGCAACAGCACCAATCTTTCCGCTGAACAAATGGGGGCTGTGAAGATGCTGTCCATTACAGGCGCAAAAAAAAGTGTTCTTGTATCTGTATCCATTTCCAGCCCAGTGCTACAGAGAAAGTGGACTGGTTCCCAGAATGCACCACAGAAATTCCTGATGCAGATGAGTTGAAGGACTGGATGACAGTGGGGCCAGTAAGTACTGACCTGTAGCATTTAAAAGATGTTTTTTAAACCGCCCATTAATGTATTTATTTATCTAGTTATTTGTTCATTTATTTATGTAGTTAGTTATTTATTATTCATCCATGTATTTATTTATCTAATTTTTTTATTTTGTATTATTTAATATTTTTATGTTGTTATTATTTGTTTTATTTATTATTTTATTATTTATACTTGTATTTATATGTTTACTTTTTTTACATACTTACTTTTTTTGTACATACAGTACATACATACTTTTTTTCGTTCCAAAGAGAAAACTGAAAATCGAAGACGAAACTGAGTTTTGCACCGAAGACCTCCTGCACACGCTCCTCAGGTGCAAGGTGAAGGCTCCGTTGTCGCTTTGACTTTTTTTTTTTTTTTTTTTAGCCCTTTTCACCGAAGCGGAATCATATCATTCACCCAAAAAATGTATTGCTGCTGCCCGACAGACGGTTTTTGACGATCTGGACGACGAGGAGCAGAGGAGAGCGCGTACTCGTTCCAACCCTTTCGAGACCATTCGAGGAGGAATCTTTCTCAACAGGTGCTTACTGAATTTTAGGCTATCTGGCTATCTATTAGCTATCTATACGGCTGGCTGGCGAGCTAATAGCTGGCTATCTATTGGCTGGTTGGCTATTAGCTATCTATCCAGCTGGCTATGTATCTGTTGGATATCTGGTAGCTAGCTGGTTGGCTGGCTATCTATTTGCTATCTATTGGCTATCTAGCTGGCTGGCTGGCTATCTGCTGGCTAGCTATTTATTAAGTCGCTGGCTAGTTAGCTGGCTAATCTATTATCTATCTATCCGGCTGGCTGGCAAGCTAATAGCTGGCTATCTATTGGCTATCTAGCTGGCTGACTGGCTATCTGTTAGCTATCTATCCGGCTTGCTGGCTATCTGCTGGCTAGCTATTTATTAACTCGCTGGCTCGTTAGCTGGCTATCTATTAGCTATCTATCCGGCTGGCTGGCGAGCTAATAGCTGGCTATCGGCTGTCTAGCTGGCTGGCTTGCTATCTGTTAGCTATCTATCCGGATTGCTGGCTATCTGCTGGCTAGCTATCTATTAGCTCGCTGGCTAGTTAGCTGGCTGGCTCTCTATTAGCTATCTGGTAGCTAGCTATCCAGCTTGTTTTCTATCTATTTAAGTTATTTCCGGGTTGAGTGAACGCTGGCGCATGTGGATGCCAATGCTCACCCACAGAAAAACTGATCCTGTGACTGTAAAGTGACCTTGAGAGTTTTGAAAGGTACTTACAAATAAAATGTATTATTATTATTATTATTATCATGACATCATGCTAACGTGTCCCGTTCGCTGCATTTAGAGCAGCGATGAAGATGGCCAACCTGAACCACTGCTTCGACAACATGTTCACCGACCCAAAAGCTCCCGACGGGGTAAGCGCGCGCTTGGGATGCCGTCCAAAAATTCATCACGTCACATTGACGTCGCTTCCTCCTGTCTGCTGTAGAAGCCCCTGACTCACGACAATGGCAACGAGCTGTTGTACTTCGGCGACGTGTGCGCCGGGCCCGGCGGGTTTTCCGAGTACATCCTGTGGAAGAGACGATGGCACGCCAAAGGTTTCGGCATGACGCTGAAGGGGCCCTGCGATTTCAAATTGGAGGACTTCTACGCTGCGCCAAGCGAGCTTTTTGAGCCTTACTATGGTACCTCGAGCTCCTCCGCACTAAATGTATACATTTTTTAGCATTTTATTCACCATGTCATCTAGCTAACGAACTTTTCGCTTTACGAATGTTAAATTAGTGTGTCTGCCTGCATCTGTTGCTTTTGCAATATCACAACTTCTAAGATGTACAACCCAGAGCTCCTTGAGACACTTTATGCAAAAAGCTATCCATTCCATCGAGCCATTAACGACCATCACAAAGGTAAATAAAACTTTATTTTACGGTACAGTTTATTTCTTTAATTACAATACCATCGCACATTTATTATGCATAAAATAAGGTATATTGCGTGTAGTTTTAAGGTTTATTTAGTTGAAATTTATGTTTTATGGGGACCTGGGAACGGATTATTCTCATTTTAATGGTTTCCTATGGGAAATTAATGTTTGGAATGCACACTTTTTGCCTTACACACACTTTCTGGGAACCAATTAAGTTCGTAAGCCAAGGTATCACTGTACTTGCACTTTTGAGTGACAGATCTCACATTGCGCCACAAATTTCAACGGTGACTGATTCTAACCGCGGCATCTTGACGTTTCAGGCGAAGGAGGCGTGGACGGCGACGGCGACATCACCCGGCCGGAAAATGTGACGGCCTTCCGGAACTTTGTGCTGGACAGCACCGAGGGGAGGGGGCTTCATTTCCTCATGGCGGATGGGGTGAGGGTTTCGTGTCCGGTTGATTCATATCCGTTCAAATAATCAGTGTATCATGTATTCTTGTCTCCATTGTTAATGGGGAAAGGAGGAAAGAAAATGGCGGATTATTATTATTATTATTATTATTATTATTATTATTATTATTATTATTTTGTGACCCGCCCCTCCCAGGGTTTCTCCGTGGAAGGTCAGTACAACATTCAGGAGATTCTGAACAAACAACTGCTCCTCTGCCAGTTCCTCACAGCTCTTTCCACACTCAGGACAGGTCAGATCAGCTACTTTTTTTTTTGAGTGTTGACTAATTCATTGTAAATAATATCAGAAATATTTGAAAAAAATGAAATTAAAAAAAATAACTATTTTTTTTGCCTCTTTGGTCAATTTATCATTGAAATGAGTCATTTTGAATTTATACATTTTGAAAGAGTCACATGGAAACTAATGTCTTGCTAGATCGCTACCTAGATACCTAGCCAGCTACCTAGCTAGCTACTTAGCCAGCTACCTCGCCAGCTACCGACCCGAGCTTCCTATCTATTTATATATTGATTTATTGATCAATGTATTTTATTTATTGTTTATGTATTTATGTATTTTATTTATTTATTTATCTAGCTAGCTACCTAGATACATAGCCAGCTACCAATCTAGCTGCTGCTGTGTTACTTCCGGGTAGAGTGAACACTGGCGCGAATGGCTGCCGCTGCTCACCCACACAAAAAAATAATGTGACTGTAAAGTGTCCTTGAGAGTTTTGAAAGGCGCTTAGAAATGAAATGTATTATTATTATTATTATTATTATTATTATTATTGTTATTATTATTATTGTTATTATTATTAGTAGTAGTATTAATACGTATTAGAATTATTAATGTATTTCTTTTTTAATCTGATCAATTAATTAATCAAATAATAAATAATTTTAATCTGATTAATTCATTAAGTTGCAGCTATTTCTTTTTAAACGGATTTATTTACTGTCATTATTTATATTTTTTATACTGCTCTTCCTATTGCAGGCGCCCATTTTGTCTGTAAGACCTTTGACCTCTTCACTCCTTTCAGCGTGGGTTTGGTCTACCTACTGTACCTCTGCTTCGACCGCATCACACTCTTCAAACCCGTGACTAGTCGGCCCGCCAACTCCGAGAGGTGATTGTTTCATATTTATCATCCAGAATTGTTATTTTATTTTTTTAAATCCAGAAAGGTGCTGTGCTAGCGTTGATATGTTGGCAGGTACGTCGTGTGCCGAGGTTTGAAACCGGGCTCGGAAGCCGTCAGGGAGTACATGTTCCGAGTCAATCTGAAAATCAAGCAGCTGCGGGACAACGACATGGACGTGACGGATGTGGTTCCCCTCAGCATTATTAAAGAGGACGTCGACTTCTTCCACTTTATGGTCAACTCCAATGAGAGGTGCTAGCTTAAAAAGCCCCTTTTGAATTTATGTAATTTGTTTTTATCAATGACAACATAGAGTACCGTGATACCTCGGTTTACGAACCCCTTGGCTTACGAACTTTTCGGTTTACGAACATTAAATTTATGAACATTTTACCTTGGCATGCCAACTATTTTTCAGGATACACACGGAGCTACCAAGAAAATGGCAGCCGGCTTGTTTTGGTCCTCTATTCACCCCCCCCCCCCCAGTCGTGGGTTAAAGCCACGTGATTGGTCAAGAACGCAGCAGTGAGGGGGGGGGGGTTACAGACAGAGATAGTAAAGCCATTCTTCAAAAAAGAAAATGGAAGCCGACATTTTTTTGTCCTCTATTCCCCACCCCCAGTCTTCGGTTAAAGCCACGTGATTGGTCAAGAACGCAGCAGTGAGGGGAGGTGGTTTAAACATTAAAGAGACCGGCAGATGACAGAGAGAGAGTGACAAAATAGATAGAAAATAGTGAAATTTGGACTTGTTTCAATTTTGAAAAGGACTTGTTTCAACTTTGAAAGGTTCAAAGGCAGTGTGTAGACTGCAAGGTTAAAATATCCCATCAATCAGGCTCCACAAATAACCTGCTCAAGCATCAACCCAGCTAAACAGAACACAATTGATGAGGAACTAGGTAAAACGATCGCAGAGAAAGCACCTAAAAAGGATCATTCCTGAAGATGGTGAAAGAAGGCTACGTTCCTTATCAAGTGTTTAATGCTGATGAACTCCATTCCATCAAGCCATCACAAAGGTAAATAAAACGACTTTATTATATAGTAGTTTATTTCTGTAATTATAATACCATAGCACATTCATTATACATAAAATAAGGTATATTTTGTGTAGTTTTAAGATTAGAAAGATTTAAAATTAGAAAGTCGAAAATTGTTTTATGGGGACCTGGCAACGGATTATTCTCATTTTAATGGTTTCCTATGGGAAATTAATTTTTGGGATGCACACTTTTCGCCTTACACCTTCTGTGTGGGGAACCAATTAAGTTCGTAAGCCAAGGTATCACTAATTCCAATTCACACTGCAACAGCGACATTTTATCTCCACAGCCTCTGCGCCGTCCAGATAAAAGCCCTGGCGAAGATCCACGCTTTCGTTTTAGACTCGTGAGTATCCTTTGGCCGCGTTCCCGTTTGCTTTTGTGTGCGCGACTGAGTGTGTCGGCCACCCGTAGGACACTCGGCGAGTCCAGACAAGCCAGCCTACGCAAACAATGTCTCAATCTGTGGGGGGTGAGTCAATCAATCAGGGGCTTTAAATTCCTGTCACGTAGCCCCCCCCCCCCCCCCCCCAACGCCTTTTCTGCATCTGCTTCCAGGTGCCCGACAAGGCCAGGGTGACGCCGGCGTCCTCGGATGCAAGGTCAAAATTCTACGAACTGGTCAAGGTCAGTTGAGCCGCCATTTTTACATTCTCCTTGATTTTAATGGCAACTTTTTTTTGTGCTCCAGAATCCTGACGTGGAGTCGTTCAAAAGCAGCCTCACGCCGCTCAATTCCGGCACGCTTGAAAAGCTACGTCACGTCCTGGACCACCGTTGCATCGTGGGAGGCAGCGAGCAGATCTTCCTTCTTACGCTGGGCGTGAGTGTGAACGCATTTTTTCCACCTGAAAATGGAAATAATGGAGACAAACTCGCCTCTGTGCGGTTTTAGAACCCCTTGGCTTACGAACGTTTCGGTTTAGGAACGTTAAATTTATGAACGTTTTACCTTGGCATACAAACTATTTTTCGGGATACATACAGAGTGCCACAATGAGTGATGTGTCGTTCGCGAATGAGTCTGTTCTCCGAACAAGAAAATGGCAGCTGGCTTGTTTTTGTCCTCTATTCCCCGCCCTCAGTCTTCGGTTAAAGCCACGTGATTGGTCAAGAACGCAGCCGTGAGGGGAGGTGGTTTAAACATTAAAGAGACAGGCAGAGGACAGTGAGAAAATGGAGAGAAAACAGTTAAATTTGAACATTTTTCAACTTTGATAGTTCAAAGCCAGAGTGTAGACTGCAAGGTTAAAATATCCCATCAATCAGGCTCCACAAATAACCCGCACAACTCATCTGTACACTTGATACAAAAAGCTATCAACCCAGCTAAACAGAACACAATTGATGAGGAATAAGGTAAAATTATCGCAGAGAAAGCACCGACAAGGGATCATTGCTCAAGATGGTGAAAGAAGGTTACGTTCCTCATCAAGTGTTTAATGCTGATCAAACCCGCCAGTCCATTCCATCAAGCCATCAACGACCATCACAAAGGTAAATAAAACGACTTCATTATACTGTACAGTTTATTTCTTTAATTATAATACCATAGCACATTTATTATACATAAAATATGGTATCTTTTGTGTAGTTTTAAGGATTAGAAAGAAGAAAATTATGTTTTAAGGGGACCTGGGAACAGATTATTCTCATTTTAATGGTTTCCTATGGGAAATTAATTTTTTGGGATACACACTTTCCGCCTTACACTGTCTGGGAACCAATTAAGTTCGTAAGCCAAGGTATCACTGTATCGTCCTGTGCAGAAGTCACAGATTTACACGTGGGACGGAAAGATGCCTCTCCGCTGGCGGAAACTGGAGAACTTCAAACTAGAGCTCCCCAGAGACTCCCTGCTGAGTGTGGAAATCGTGCAAGAACTGAAGGGCGAGGGCAAAGCGCAACGGCGGATCAACGCAGTGCACGTGATGGACGCGCTCATTCTGAATGGCACAGACGTCCGGGATCAGCATTTCAACAAGCGGTACGCAAAAGCGTTTTTCGCACTCATATCACACCCTGTGACCTCAACTATGGACTTTTGCACACAGAATCGAGATGGCCGAGAAGTTTGTGAAGGCGGTGGCCAAGCCTAGCAGACCCGACATGAACCCCATCAGGTTCCTTGTGTTCTTCCGTTTCAACTAGCAACATGAAATCCACACCTTCCTCACACATAAAATATATTGAGCCACATTTGGCTTTTCTGGAACGGATTATTTGGATTTACATTATTTCCTATGGGAAATAATGTTTTGGATTGCAAACTCCTTTTTTTTTTTGCATAAAATTGGTGCAAATTATGATGGTGCTCTAGTTTATTCTTGTTGTCAATTTCCAAACAGGGTCAAGGAAGTTTACAGGCTAGAAGAAATGGAGAAGATTTTTGTACGGTATTGTCCCTTTTATTTTGAAGTTTACTCTTTGAACTCAAATGATCGATGTGTTTTATTGAAGATATAATTTTTTTTATGTTATCAGATTGGAAATGAAAATCACTAAGAGTTCCGGCGGAGTCCCCCGTCTGTCTTACACGGGCCGCGATGACCGACACTTCCTTCCCACCGGGCTTTACATCATCAAGACCACCAACGGTGGGTGTCGCCCAAGTGCAAATTTGATATCAAAAGGCTATCAAAACAAAATATGCTTGTTTTTATTGAAATATGTGAGAAGTGGATCTTGAGGGGAAAAAAATGTGTGTGTGTTCATCCATCCTCTGCTGTCTCAATTTTTTTTTTTAGAGCCATGGATGATGGCCTACAGTAAAACCTCAAACAGGAAGTACTTCTTTAACAAGACCACCAAGAAATCCGTGTACGACACACCAGCCGACGCGGCGTCTCCCTTCCAGTATGTTCCGCCCGCCTTTAATCGTCTCGCTATCGGTTCCTATTTTTGTTGTCAGCCGTTTTATGTGTGTTGACAGCATATGCCACGCCGAGCGTCTCTTCTGGGCTTGGGAAGACGGCGTCATCGTGCACGACTCTCAGACGCGTGTAAACCCCGACAAGCTGTCTAAAGATGACGTGCTTGCATTCATTCATCACAATCACCAGCTGTGAACCGACGCTCGGTGGTAAGACCTTTTGCAGAGAGATCCAAAATGACCCAAAACATCACCAAAGACAACTCATAGGATTTTTTTTTTTGTTCGTTCATCATTTTGTATTTTATTTTTTTGACCATCCTCCACATCACCCTGAACAGTGTGGTGTTCCTTTAAAAATAGAAATAAAAGTGACAGATGAAATGAAACAAATGAATCAATCCTGTTTTTATAGAAGCTGGTTTGAACTGCGAAATATAAACAAACGGTTTCTTGACATCGAAGGAAAAATCGCCATTATTTTGAAATATCGATTTCGATTAATCATACATAAGCTCTTGTTTTGAAGGTTGAGTCGCTCACCCAATGACACTTTCCGGTGCAGGTTTGGTTTTTTTCCCTCAAGAATACAGTAGTGGCATGTAAAATAAAACAGCAACGCTCTTTCTAATCAATATATTTTTCTAACAAACAGAAAAATTCAAAGTTATTTTACACAACAAAAATACAATGTTTTTTTTTGAAATGTGGTCACCGAGCCAATAGTAGTTCGTAATAGCGTTCACGTGACAGGAAGCAAAACAAACCAGGAAATCGCACCTTCACTAGTAATTTAGTTTTACTCCGTCAAAATGCGTTGTTCGGTGTAAGCAACGATAAAACACGACGTAAGTTTTAATTGACCTACAAAACAAACGTGTTCATCAATTCAATTATACACACAGCAAAATACACCCTTTTGAAATGTATTCACTCAAGCCAATCGTAGTTCGTAATAGCGTTCACGTGACCGAAAGCAAAAGAAACCAAGAAGTCGCTCGTTCACCAGTAATTTACTTTTACGCCGTCAAAATGGTTTGTTTGGTGTAAGCAACGATATAACACGACGTACGTTTTTATTGACCTGCAAACAAACTTGTTCAGCTAGTTAACAGTGTTGTTTTTCGAGGTTTATTTGCTTAAATTATTGGAATAGCGTCGTGAACCCTATCTGATCAAGAGCCATGTTTAAAGCGGTTGGACAGGCTTTTTTCTCCTCCGGCTTACAGCTCCCAAAGTTTACAGGACCCGAATTGCAGGTATCCTCGCTGGGTGTACATTTATTGATTGTTTTATTTATTTAAATATATTCATTGCAAGTGTGTTTGTATGTGCAGCCCAAGGACTATGAAATACGCACCTATCAGGCGGCCAAGTGGATGAGCACCACCCTGAGTGGGATGAGCCGAGATGAAAGCAAGCGAGATGGCTTCCGAAGACTTTTCAGTTACATTCAAGGCAATAACGACCAAAGTAAGGACTAAACGCGCCATGCAATAAAATCAATTCTTGTACGTAAAGTTGTGTTTATGTCATACTGGTGAATGAGCGACTTCCTCGTTTGTTTTGCTTCCTGTCACGTGAACGCTATGACGAGCTCCTATTGGCTTGAGTGACCAAATTTCAAATGGTCCCCTATAATAATAATACATTTTATTTATAAGCGCCTTTCAAAACTCTCAAGGTCACTTTACAATCACGGAATACGTTTTTCTGTGGGTGAGCAGCGACAGCCAAACGCGCCAGCGTTCACTCAACCCGCAATAACTCAAATAGATAGAAAACTAGCTAGCCAGCCAGCTACGTATTAGCTATCTCGCCAGCCAGCTGGCTAGCTATTAACTATCTAATTATTAGCTAGCCAGCTAGCTTTGTATTTATTTGAGTAGCTAATAGATAGCCAAGTAGTTAGGCAGATAGCTAATAGATAGATAGTTAGCTGCAGATGTCACCTATTATTTGACTGTTTTGTGTGGATTTGTACATACAGGTATTAGTCAATGCAGCACTAAAATCGCTAATATAAGTGTGCCCACAGGTTTTTCCAATTAGATTTTTTTAATTGTATGTTTATTATGTATGTTGTATGTATTTATTTGTTGTATATATGTATTTATTATGTATGTTGTTTATTTATGAATAAATGCAAGACAAAGCCCTTTTACGCCACACTTTCCAATGACCTCTATTGATGAGCATGCATATTGTTTGTGTGTATCTTTTTTTGAGTCTTCAGAGGTCAAAGTTGAGATGACAGCCCCCGTGACGTGCCGCGTGGACCCAGGCGCCGGCCCCGCCTGTGAGTCCTACTTCACCATGTCTTTTTTCATCCCCGAGGAGCACCGCGATGCGCCGCCGCAGCCCAGCGACCCCGACGTCTTCCTGGAGAACCGACAGGAATTCACCGCCTACGTCAGGTGAGGAACAGCATGTACTGTATATGAAACACATCTGTGAATTAGCCTTTCAGAGTACAGTGATACCTCGGTTTACGAACCCCGTGGCTTACGAACTTTTCGGTGTACAAACGTTAAATTTATGACAATTTTACCTTGGCATACAAACTTTACCTTGGCATACGAACTTTTTTCATACACGGAGCTGCCTCAATGAGTGATGTGTCGTTCGCGAACGAGCCCGTTCTTCTAACAACAAAATGGCAGCTGACTGTTCCCCGCCCCCAGTTTTCGGTTAAAGCCACGTGATTGGTCAAGAACGCAGCAGTGAGGGGAGGTGGTTTAAACATTAAAGAAACAGGCAGACGACAGTGAGAGTTTCAACTTTGATACTTCAAAGGCAGTGTGTAGACTGTAAGGTTAAAATATCCCATCAGTCAGGCTCCACAAACAACCCGCACAAGCCATCTGTACACTTGATGCAAAAAGCTAGCAACCCAGCGAAAGAGAACACAATTGATGAGGAACTAGATAAAATTATCACAGAAAAAGCACCTACAAGAGACCATTCTTCAAGATGGTGAAAGAAGGTTACGTTCCTCATCAAGTGTTTAATGCTGAGGAAACCGGCCACTCCATTCCATCAAGCCATCAACGACCATCACAAAGGTAAATAAAATGACTTTATTATACAGTACAGTTTATTTCTTTAATTATAATACCATAGCATATTCATTATACATAAAATGAGGTATATTTTGTGTAGTTTTAGGGATTAGAAAGTAGAAAATTATGTTTTATGGGGACCGAGGAACGGATTATTCTCATTTTAATGGTTTCCTATGGGAAATTAATTTTTGGAATACACACTTTTCACCTGATACACTCTGTTTGGGAACACAGTTCGTACGCCAAGGTATCACTGTACAGTATTGTATTATGTATGTGTATTTTTACTCAATTTACTTGAGTATCTGTACTTTTGATATGTGTGTCATATTTCGCCCCATTATTTCAGAACCTACGGCGGTTTTTCCAACGAGATGCTGGAGCGCGACGAGCTGCTCAAGCTGCAAGAGAGCCTGCGGAAAGACGGCGTCCATTTTGCGGAGCAGCCGTACTACGTGGCAGGATACGACAGCCCTTTTAAGTTATTCAACCGCAGGAACGAGGTGTGGCTCCTCAAGCGAAACGAGCAGAGTTGATCCGGGAGACCTTTTCAATGGGGATGAGGTGTCCAATGTTTTGATTTGGCCACACATTGCAGTGAGAATTGATTGCAGATCACTTTAGGTGACCGCTAGAGGCCAGCGTTGCTAAACAGATGAAGTGTCTTCAAGCTAAAGTAAATATGGATGACAACGGGGGCTTTAGTTTTCACTAGTTCCTGCATATTGATCATCTTTAATCAATATAGACAATAATATTGTAGAATTATGCAGATTTAAAAACATTTTATGCCTTACTATACATGGTCGCTTTTTTCGGGTCAAAAACGCCTTACTATACATGGTTGTTTTTTTCCGGCTAAAAACGCCTTACTATACATGGTCGTTTTTTTCGTCTAAAAACGCCTTACTATACATGGTCGTTTTTTTGCGCTAAAAAGCCTTACTATACATGGTCGTTGTTCCTACATTTTTGTTGTTGTCGTTCCCCCCCCCCCCCCCCCCCCCCACGTTTTTCGGCTAAAAACGCCTTACTATACATGGTCATTTTTTTCAGATAAAAAAGCCTTACTATACATGGTTGTTTTTTTCCGGCTAAAAACGCCTTACTATACATGGTCGTTTTTTTCGTCTAAAAACGCCTTACTATACATGGTCGTTTTTTTGCGCTAAAAAGCCTTACTATACATGGTCGTTTTTCGTTTTTTGTTGTTGTCCCCCCCCCCCACGTTTTTCGGCTAAAAACGCCTTACTATACATGGTCATTTTTTTCAGATAAAAAAGCCTTACTATACATGGTTGTTTTTGTTCGGGTAAAAATGCCTTACTATACATGGTCGTTTTTTTGCGCTAAAAAGCCTTACTATACATGGTCGTTTTTTGTTGTTGTCGTCCCCCCCCCCCCCCCACTTTTTTCGGCTAAAAACGCCTTACTATACATGGTCATTTTTTTCAGATAAAAAAGCCTTACTATACATGGTTGTTTTTGTTCGGGTAAAAATGCCATACTATACATGGTCTTTTTTTTTCGGGTCAAAAACGCTTTACTATACATATCGTTTTTTTTCTGATTAAAAAAAAAAGGCTGACTATACATGGTTGTTTTTTTTTGGGGTAAAAAACGGTTTACTATACATGGTGGGGTATTTTTTAGATAAAAAACGCTTGACTATATATGGTCGTTTTATTCGGATACATTGTATAATAAGTTTTTTTAGCGCAAAAAAACGACCAGGATACTATACATGATCTCACTATGCCTTAATGGGCTCCCGGCCAGTAGAGGGCGATATGCGCAATTGGATCCAATATGCCAATAAGACGAGGATGCCTCACAAGAGCGTAGTGTCCCATTTCCGCTTCAATGAGCAACTATTTCCGCTGTCATCAAGCCAAGTCCTTGGCGAGTCATTTAACTTTTTAATTTATCATTTATACGTGAATGTGTTTATGTGGGGATTTTAGGAGTACGATTACGATACGTTGCGGCAGTTATTTGACGAGTTTAATTTGCCTGCACTCAGACAGGGAGTTAATCACAACTTGTTACGTATTTCCGCCCAGTCCGGAAGCGGATGTTGTCCCAACGCTGAACTGTGCGAGCATGGATGGTTAGCTTCTGTTTCAACAAAAACTTGCAAGGCTGGCAGACGTCGACGAGCTCACCCATCTTGAGTTTCTATCTTTGGTGTCCAAAGTGTGCGCGGAGACAACCATCTTGGAACTAGCGACGAAGATTGAGGTTTGACCACCACGCCGAATATTCGAGCTATCTCGCTAAAGCTAACGTCGCTCCGAGCTAGCTCGCTAAAGCTAACGTCGCACCTGCTAATGTTGAGTTGTGTCATATCATTTTGCATCTTCAAGTTCGAAGTTACCTGTTTTTGTGCATTGGGACTCTGCTACGTTTAATGTGATAAGGTGGTTGCATGCTTGTGTTTCACCTGAATCGGTCATTATTTGGTCCCGTAAAAGTTTTATGGGAGGTAAAAGCTAACTTCGAACTTGAAGATGCAAAACAATATGACACAAGTCAACATTAGCAGGTACGACGTTAGCTTTAGCGAGCTAGTTCGGAGCGACGTTACCTTTAGCGACATCCTTTTATTAAAAGGAACCGACATTTGACGGCTTGAAAGATCTGCTTGTGAAGTTGGTATTGTTTTGGCAGGACTCTCTCCTCAAGTTGCTCGGGCTTATTCAGACCCTGAGTTAGTGTGAGAGAAGAGGATGCACAAAACCGGGTTAGATGGAGAACAAGGATTCGCCGTGGCGACCCCTGAAGGGAAAAGCTCAAAGGAAAAGAAGAACCACGCCCAAGCCAAGTCCTCCACACAAAAAGGTGGTCGTCTTTTTGAAGTGAAAACGAAGTCTCATAATATATTATGACACTGAGATTTCTTTTGACGTGTTGTTCAACTGATTTATTTAATTTTATTTTAATTAAACAGGCCTGGAAGAGGGACCCCCACCGAGCAGAGGAAGAAAGTTGGCACGAGGTGACTCATCAATGTTCGCTCCGGATATGTGGTAAGTTTTTTTTAAATCCCCAAAAGACAGTGTGTAGTCAGGTGTTTTTAGCCAAAAAAATGTTTAGTGAGTTTTTATTGCCCTTTGTCACAATGCCATTATTCAGGTTGTACCAGTTGCACCTGCCTGGTCTCGAACCCTGTGCTTCTGCACTGCCTGTTTCCGCCCTACCCATTAGGCTATGGGGGTGTGGCTGATTTCGCCCGAAATTCTTTTATTTATCATGCGAAACAGCGGTGACACTTGGTAAAATTACTGGCAGGTTCTCGGCGCTTCGCGCCTCGAACCTGCACATGCGAGCTCGCTTCGCTCGCTCGCATTATGACACTTGGCTCGCTCGCTTCGCTCGCTCGCAGATCACACTTGTGCTTGTCGGTGACCCTGGGAGGCTGTCCACTCGTGTGCCCGTGTTGCTCGGTCGCTTCCGCTTCGTGTGGGAAGCGACACCAATGTCGCCGTCGACTGCTGGATTCGAACCAGCGCCAGTCGAGTTTGCTACTCGGGCATGCTACTCGGTGGGCCATGGGCCCCCAATTGAAAATCGAGTTTGTTTGCTTATATCTTATTCTGGAGGCCATTGATTGGCCAAAACTACAAGTTGTGAAGTTGGTATTGTTTTGGCAGGACTCTCGCATTATGACACTTGGCTGCATGTTTGCCCAGAGCTGGGATTGAACCCAGAACCCTCGCATTAGGAGTCCGTGGTCTTAACCAGTCAGCCACGGGGAGCACAAGTCCCTTTCAGTTTTGTTCTATGATATTCTTTCCTAGAGTACAAAAAAACTTAGACTAAAAAACTTGTCTTTTCTCAGACCCACATTTGAAATTCTGTCGGCTTTGCTTCTCTTATTCTGAAGGTCATTAATTGACCAAAAGCATACATTGGACATGTCGGCCAAGAGCTGGGATTGAACCCAACACCTTCACAGCTGGAGTCCATCATCTTAACCAGTCAGCCACAAGAGCCACAAGTAAGGTCCTGTTATGTTCTATGATATTCTTCCCTCAAGTACCAAAATACTAAGATGAAAAAAACATGTCTTTTCTCAGGCCTCCAATTGAAATTCTGGTGAGACATGAGCATTCATGGTTATATTCGAATACATAAAATATAATAATACATTACAATAAAAACAACCATGCATAGGAAGGCGTCCCCCCGCCCCAAACGGCCATGTATAGTAAGGCTTTTTTAGCGCAAAAAACAACCATGTATAGTAAGGTGTTTTTAGCAAAAAAAAAAAAACAACAACAACCATGTATAGTAAAGCGTTTTTAGCAAAAAAAACACCATGTGGAGTAAGGCGTTTTTGGCCTGAAAAAAATGACCATGTATACTATACATGGTCGTTTTTTGCACTAAAAAAAGCCTTACTATACATGGTCGGTTTTTTTTGGGCTAAAAACGCCTTACTATACATGGTCGTTTTTTTGCGCTAAAAACGCCTTACTTACTATACATGGTCGTTTTTTTGGGGAAAAACGCCTTACTATACATGGTCGTTTTTGCGTTAAAAAAGCCTTACTATACATGGTCGTTTTTTGCACTAAAAAAGCCTTACTATACATGGTCGTTTTTTTTGCGCTAAAACGGCTTACTATACATGGTCGTTTTTTTGTACTAAAAAAGCCTTACTATACATGGTCGCTTTTTGGGGAAAAAACACCTTACTATACATGGTCGTTTTTTGCACTAAAAAAGCCTTACTATACATTGTCGTTTTTTTGCGCTAAAAACGCCTTACTTACTATACATGGTCGTTTTTTTTGGGGAAAAACGCCTTACTATACATGGCCGTTTTTTGCACTAAAAAGCCTTACTATACATGGTCGTTTTTTGCACTAAAAAAGCCTTACTATACATGGTCGCTTTTTGGGGAAAAAACACCTTACTATACATGGTCGTTTTTTGCACTAAAAAAGCCTTACTATACTTGGTCGTTTTTTGCGCTAAAAAAGCCTTACTATACATGGTTGTTTTTTCCGCTAAAAAAGCCTTACTACACATGGTCGTTTTTTGCGCTAAAAAAGCCTTACTATACATGGTCGTTTTTTGCGCTAAAAAAGCCTTACTATACATGGTCGTTTTTTGCACTAAAAAAAGCCTTACTATACATGTTCGTTTTTTGCGTTAAAAAGCCTTACTATACATGGTCGTTTTTTGCGTTAAAAAAGCCTTACTATACATGGTCGTTTTTTGCGTTAAAAAGCCTTACTATACATGGTCGTTTTTCTGCGCTAAAAACGCCTTACTATACATGGTCTTTTTTTGCGCTAAAAAAGCCTTACTATACATGGTCGTTTTTTGCGCTAAAAAAGCCTTACTATACATGGTCGTTTTTTGCACTAAAAAAAGCCTTACTATACATGTTCGTTTTTTGCGTTAAAAAGCCTTACTATCCATGGTCGTTTTTTTGGGGAAAAACGGCTTACTATACATGGCCGTTTTTTGCACTAAAAAGCCTTACTATACATGGTCGTTTTTTGCACTAAAAAAGCCTTACTATACATGGTCGTTTTTTTTGCGCTAAAACGCCTTACTATACATGGTCGTTTTTTTGCGCTAAAAAGCCTTACTATACATGGTCAGTTTTTTTGGGGCTAAAAACGGCTTACTATACATGTTCGTTTTTTGCGTTAAAAAGCCTTACTATACATGGTCGTTTTTTGCGTTAAAAAGCCTTACTATACATGGTCGTTTTTTTGGGGAAAAACGCCTTACTATACATGGCCGTTTTTTGCACTAAAAAGCCTTACTATACATGGTCGTTTTTTGCACTAAAAAGCCTTACTATACATGGTCGTTTTTTTTGCGCTAAAACGCCTTACTATACATGGTCGTTTTTTTGCGCTAAAAAGCCTTACTATACATGGTCAGTTTTTTTGGGGCTAAAAACGGCTTACTATACATGTTCGTTTTTTGCGTTAAAAAGCCTTACTATACATGGTCGTTTTTTGCGTTAAAAAGCCTTACTATACATGGTCGTTTTTTTGGGGAAAAACGCCTTACTATACATGGCCGTTTTTTGCACTAAAAAGCCTTACTATACATGGTCGTTTTTTGCACTAAAAAAGCCTTACTATACATGGTCGTTTTTTTTGCGCTAAAACGCCTTACTATACATGGTCGTTTTTTTGCGCTAAAAAGCCTTACTATACATGGTCAGTTTTTTTTGGGCTAAAAACGGCTTACTATACATGGTCGTTTTTTGCACTAAAAAGCCTTACTATACATGGTCGTTTTTTTGCGCTAAAAACGCCTTACTATACATGGTCGTTTTTTTGCGCTAAAAAGCCTTATATATGGGCGTTTTTTGGGGTAAAAAAGTCTGACTATACATGGTCGTTTTTTGCGCTAAAAATGCCTTACTCTGTACATGGTCGTTTTTCTTGCTAAAAACGCTTTTCTATACATGGTGGTTTTTTTTTGCTAAAAAAACGCCTTACTATACATTGTCGTTTTTTTTTACTTGCTTTGCACTTTTCTCATATTTGACACCTTCAAACTCGGGTAAGGTGATCAAACTACTGTTGAAAAACGAACCATGATACAACAGGAATCCATTTTATAGTATCAATATAATACCATGAAATAAAAAGCAAAATACAAAATATGATCCACCATGATGGTAAAAAAATAAAGAGCACTTACTTGATTTTTTTTTCTGGATTGCAAGAGTCTGTATTTGTCTTTTTTTCCCAACGTCCAGTTTACACACGAGTGAAGGTAACTTACATGGAAGGGTGCGCGTGGTGCGAGGATGGCGAGGCGGCGGCGGACACCATCAAGGAGGTGTTGGAGGACATTGGCTGCGGCGTGGAGGTGATGGCCGCGGGTGCGATGGAGACGGCTGTCGCCGCCGCCGCCGATGAAGACGACGACGAAGAGGTCGAAGACGACGTGTCGGTCTTGCTGCTGTGAGTGATGAAGCGAAGACGAAGCTTCATAGCTGGCCGAAGAGTCACGATGATCTTTTCCACCTGCGCATCAACACGGAGCAGACGTCCATTTTGAGCTTTTGTTTTTTTTTGATAATTTAATTTCAATTATTTTCTATTTAAATTCGAATGTGGAACACTTTTTCACCTAAAAGATGATTTGAAATAGTTTGATGAATGCATGCGCGCTTGCCTGTTCCTTGACGCTGTCCCCCGTGTACATGTACTTGATGTGATAGAGGAAGTCGCAGATGGGGTCCATGTAGTTGAGATGCTGGCAGTGTTGGTCCACCACCTGCAGCATCTCGTAGAAGGCCACGCCGATCTGTAACACATGCAAACGAGGCCATTTTTATTACAGTTATACCTTGGCTTACGAACTTAATTGGTTCCCAGAACAGAGTGTGGAAGGCGAAAAGTGTGTATCCCAAAAAATAATTTCCCATAGGATACCATTAAAATGAGAATAATCCGTTCCCAGGTCCCCATAAAACATAATTTTCTACTTTCTAATTCTTAAAACTTCACAAAATATACCTTATTTTATGTATAATAAATGTGCTATGGTATTATAATTAAATAAATAAACTGTACTGTATAATAAAGTCGTTTTATTTACCCTTGTGATGGTCGTTGATGGCTTGATGGAATGGAGTGGCCGGTTTCATCAGCATTCAACACTTGATGAGGAACGTAGCCTTCTTCTTTCACCATCTTGAGGAATGATCCCTTGTAGTTGCTTTCTCTGCGATAATTTTACCTAGTTCCTCATCAATTGTGTTCTGTTTAGCTGAGTTGATAGCTATTTGCATCAAGTGTACAGAAGGCTTGTGCGGGTTATTTGTGGAGCCTGATTGATGGGAATTTTAACCTTGCAGTCTACACTCTGCCTTTGAACTATCAAAGTTGAAACGAGTCCAAATTTCACTGTTTTCTATCCATTTTGTCACTCTGTCATCTGCCTGTCTTTTTAATGTTTAAACCACCTCCCCTCACTGCTGCATTCTTGACCAATCAAGTGGCTTTAACTAACGACTGGGGGCGGGAAATAGAGGACAAAAACAAGCCGGCTGCCATTTTCTTGTTAGGGGAACAGGCTCGTTCGCGAACGACACATCACCCATTGTGGCAGCTCCATGTGTATCCCGAAAAATAGTTCGTATGCCAAGGTAAAATGTTCATAAATTTAACGTTCGTAAACCGAAAAGTTCGTAAGCCAAGGGGTTCGTAAACCGAGGTATCTCTGTATTATTATTATTATTATTTTTAAGGGGGATGAGGCAATTTCAACCAAACGTGTCTTTCGTTTATGTCCCACCTCCAACATGCATCTTGTCCTTTCCTGTTGGAAGCGTTGCAAGAAAGGTCCAACCAGGTGATAAACATACAGCAGCTGGAACTCTGTCTGCACCACCGGCTTTAACGTCTCTGATAGGAACCTACACACAATAAAAATAAAATAAAATTCATAAGGGGCCCAAGACAGTGCCATGGGGTGTCTCCGGTTGATCCTCACTTTGGAATGAGCGAAAGTTGCCCAATGGATGAGTGATGCCAAACGGCATGCGCCAGCGCCAGCACGTAGCTACAGCTGATCTCGCCGTAGCTCTGGTGGCACGCGGTGAAATCCAGCAGGGCGAAAGGGTCACGCGGCCACGCCGTCTCCGACGTCAACGCCGGCGAGCCCATCACCGCCACGATGCGATCGTGCAGAACAATCCAGTACGGTTCCTAATGGCGGAGTGATGGCGGTAACGGCAGTCCACTTGACGTTTGTCGCGGTGGAAACTTACAGGCAAGGCGGTGATGACGAGGCCGATGGCGTTCATCCAGGCGGTGATGTTCTCGCGAGGGACCAGAGGTTGACTGAAAAGGCAACAATGCACTGAGTCTCCCTCTAGTGGTGAGCCACAAAATCATTGAACTCAAATCTACAATGGGTGCATCTTAATAACAATAATAATAATAATACATTTCATTTGTAAGTGCCTTTCAAAACTCTCTAGGTCACTTTAGTCACTGGATCAGTTTTTCTGTGGGTGAGCAGCGGCAGCCACACACGCCAGCCCGGAATAACTCAAATAAATCCATCTATTTAAGAATGTATTTATCTGTTTTTCATTTATTGATCTATTTGTTATTTGTTTATTCATTTATGAATTTAGTTTCTTCATTTATTTGGTGTGTTTGTTTTTTGGTGTATATATTTTCTAATTATTTCGCTATACCTATATTCATTTATTTATGTTGATTTGTTATTTATTTTTTTATTTGTTATGTATTTATTTATTAATGTAGTTTATTTAACCAATTATTTTTTGCTGACTATTCCTCTTCCTTTCATAACTTTGCTGCTGTGTTACTTCTGGGTAGGGTGAACGCTGGTGCGAATGGCCGCCGCTGCTCACCCGCACAAAAAAGTACGTGACTGTAAAGTGTTCTTCAGAGTTTTAAAATGTATTATTATTATTATTATATTATTATTATAAATAAAAGCTCGCTATTAGATAGCCAACAGATAGGCAGCTAGCTAGCTAGCCAATAGATAGCTAATAGATAGCCAGCTAACCAGCTAGCTAGCTAGTAGATAGCTAGCTAGCTGGATAGATAGCTAACAGATAGATATCTTGCTTCAATGGCTTCACTTATCAAAAATAAATAATTATTATTATTATTATTACTCTTACTATTATTATGATAAATAAATATCCTGAAAACAAGGGTTGTTTATGCATTACCAGTTGGACGTGTGACACTAGTTTGTAATTTTTTGTAATGTATTTTTTAAAGCTAGTGCAGGGTTGAACAATGTGAAAGGCACTGCAATTTTTTAATGCATTAGTATGAAAGCAATGCACTGACCTCTTAAGGACGACATTGAGTAGAGCGTTCCCCACATCCTTGCCGGGCACGGCGAGGGCCATCAGCTCCACGCAGGTGACGTGCAGGGCGTGAGCCGCCGGGTTGGGGAACTCATTAAACCTCCAGTCACAATTGGGGAAGGGACCGGGCGACTTGCCTGCCATGGGTGGGCTCCGGTTAAGGAACCGCAACACAAGATTTTTAATTAAAAAAAATTCAGGAGTGCTGTTCGCTGATCAAATGAGAGGGTCTTATCAAAGGATATTGTCCACCAGGCGTCCAATCAGCTTGCAGTAATAGGTGTCGTCGGGCGTCCAAATTTCGTCTCTTTGGTTCATGCCGAACTTCAGGTAAGTCTCACTCAAGCACCAGCCAGGAGTCCGGTTGTCCTGGAACATAAACAAAAGCTGAGTTACATCTGCTTCAAAATAAAATAAGAACATGGATAACATGGTAAGCCCTCAGTCGTACAGGAGTGGTCCATCAATGAGAAGGTTTCTTCAGCCGTCATCTGGACTTCTTAGAAGGTGTCGGACGTCCAAGAGGCTTCGTCAGTGAACTAAAATCTTTTGCTAGTAGTTTTGGCCTTATATATATATTCCTACTGTCCAGATGTGGCGGTGCCAGACTCTGCTATGATTGGTCCCTGCTCTCAGGTTGGGGGGAGCAGAGGACTACTCCCTGCAGCTACACTGACTGATTACCTCTATTGTCCTGCCTAAGTATGGTATCACCAAGCCTATGTTGCCTTAGAAGTCGGTTGTAGGAATGATCTAAATTGAACCTCACCCCACCATGGCGATTTAGTGAAGGGTTTTGCTGTTTTATGAAAATAGCTTCTTTTACTCTCCTTTCACCATCTATTTTCTTTCGCTAAGATTTTAACCTCATTGTCATCAAATGAGTGGTTGCTAGCTTTTAGGTGCATAGGTAGTGCAGATTGAAGCCCACTAGTATTATCCCTGCGATGTTGATAAAGTCTTTTTTTGAGAATTTGTTGAGTCTCCCCAATGTACTGCTCTTTACAATTTTCATGTTTACAAAGTATCGAATTAACTACATTACTTTGATTTTTATTTAGCAGCCTATCTTTTGGATGCACTAATTTTTGCCTTAAAGTGTTTGAAATAAGTCGGACTTTTGTGTTGCCAAAGGACTCGTAGTTTTTGAGAAACCCCTGCAACTTAAGGTACTGCTAAGACTGATTTGACTCGTCAATGCTGCCATAAATGCGTTGAAACGTTCTCAGCTGTGCTTTAGAATTTGCAATGGAGCTCGGTGGGACTCTGGGAATGAATTAAAAATGTTTGCAGTGCTTTCAGAGTGACTGTTTGGTGACTCTTGGACCAACCTTGAGTGACAACATGATGGCATGGACCAACTTCCTCTTCAGGCTGGTTCTATCCCGCAGGTGGCGCTCGTAGTAGTGCAAAGTGTTGTAGAGGTAAGTCACCGGCCGGTCTGCACATAGAAATAAGAAAGAGGGGTGAGTGACCGGAAAAAAAAAATAAATAAAATAAATTAACATGTTAATTTAAGTGACCGTGGAACTTATAGAGGCCACCCAGGTGGTCCAGCAGGGTCTCCAACGACTTGGAGACGGGGATGAGCTCCAGGAAGCGGTGGATGACGATGTCAAAGACAGGCAGGAAACGCAGGCAGACGTTGCCGAAGTAGATGGGCATGTACTGGTGCTGAACCTGCATAGGCGGGTTGAGCTGCTCCGCCACACCCTCGAAGTAAAGCTTCTCCGGGTATTTCTGATGCAGCAGCACAACAAATACGGAAACGCCGTGAATGTTTCGCGGATCACACATTTGGGTGAAAAGAAAAATAGGTCTTCAAAGTAAGGTTCCTAACTCATTCACTGCCAGACGATGTGTGAAAATATGTTTACTCCAGTGCCAGGGTTTTTGTCATTTTCACTCAAATTGCAGAAGCCACAGAATATGGAGTTTTAGGACTACATAAACATTCAATTCAGCGTCAGAAACCTTAGACTTTTTTTCATCAGAAAAAAAAAAAAAAAGTTAGTTCCTAAGTTATATGCACCTGGAGTTATCTGAGCTTGAAATGGGGGCAGCTGTACAAAATACAAAACAATCCGTACATATTGATTTCTATAGCGCTTTAACAAGTGCTGAATCTGTAACAAAGCGCTAACATGGAAAAAAGACAAATGCATTGCCAACATTGCCAGAGGTCTGACCAGCGCTTTATCGCAAGAAAAAACCAAACCTGAACAAATTTGGGACGTCACGCTTTTTGTATAAATTTGGGAATGGCAGCGAATGAGTTAAATGAGAGTTAGCATATCTAATTTCAGTTTTAGTGTTTCAAATTACGCGTTCAAACTAAGGTTGAAAGTAAGGTTTTAATACTAAGGATAATGGTCACTAAGTTGGGTTTCAAATGACGGATAGAGTTCCAAATTGTAGATAAAATTTGGCTTCTAGTTATGGTCTCAAAAATGCCTTACGATGTATGCACTGCTGTTCAAAAATGCCTAGAGTCGGTCAAAATGAGACTTGAGGAATTTGCTGGGGCCTCAGGAACGGAGCCAAGGGGCACCCCGGTTGGCTCACTTGGGAATGAGCCAAAGTTCAAAAACGCCTTATGATACATGTGGGAATACGGTTCCAAATTGAGATTAAATTAGGGTGAGGGTTTCAAAATAGGGTTTGCGTTTCAAAGTAAGGTTAGAGCTGAAAAGTAGGGTTTCAAAATCAGCAAATATTTTACAAAATGCCCCAAAACGCAAAAAGCGTGATGCATCGCGTGCGCTAACCTTGTGGTAGCTCATGTGCTTGTTGTGCCAGTCGCTTTGCAGCCAATGCTCGGGCGCGTTCTCCTTCACAAAGTCGTTGACTCTGTTGCGAAAGTCATCCGACTTGAGCAGAAGGAGCTGGATGATGAAGTAGCACACCTGGGCTTCGTTGCGCTCGTGGCTACGCATCGCCTGGCCAAGCCGCGTCGGGGAAAGTGTCACAGTGAGGGTGGGTGGGGTGGTGGGGGGGTTCTAAGGGCGGGCGCTCACCAGGCACAGGATGACTCGATCCAATGTGACGATGTTGTATTTCCACACCATATCGTTGAGGATCTCGATACACTTATTGAGCTGCGGGCCGCCGGGCGACGTGGAGAACTCGTAGACCAGGAAGTCGGCGAAGGTGCGCATGTGGGCCACCAGCGCGCGAGCCCCGATTCGCTCCAGGACGCTGTTTCAAATGTCCGAAATCAAATGTAATATTTTTTCCCCCATGGTATTCGAATAGGGGTGTGTAGACTTTCCCTATCCACGTCATACTGACTTGTAACCAATCTGGTTAATGTGGTCGGTCTCCAGTAACATTTTCCACAGCAGGCAGAGGAAGAACGGCGGCGAGCCCTGCATGGAGAAATGCGTGATGATGTCCTCCTCGTTGGTCATGGACTTCCATTTGCGGTACTCCTCCTCCACGTTCTTCTTCAGGTTGAAGCGAGGCTCCTGGGGGACGTTGTTCTGTTTGAAGAAGGCCTAAGCGGCAGAATGGAGGACAGAAGGGGTTAAAGTCAAGGAAAAGGCAGCGGCGTGCGATCCGAACACACACCTGGAGTGGCGCCGGGAAGCAGGATAAGGTGTGCGCGGCCCAGTTATGAGGGGTGAAGTTCATGATGGTCTGGAGGATATCTTTACACCACGTACCATGGATGGAATCCGACCCTGTGAAGAAATCTGCAAAACGGGCTTGCTTGAAATGCCCAAAAAAGGAGGCGACTTTCACGTTTGCGATTGGGAGGATTACCGGTGACGTGCGTGGCTCTGGCCAGGGTGAGGATGAGCGCTCGATTCAACTCCTCCGATTCCACCGACAAAACCGTTTTGGGGTCGTTGAGGAAGCGGGTGAATTGCGGCTGTACCTCCGAGCTGCCCAGCGCTGTGATTAATCGTAAAGCTGTGCTCTCCACACTATTGGAACACCAAAATGGGAAATGGATAGCAATGAGTAGCCAAGAGTAGCTAAAAGGAAAAATCAACATGTTTTTTTCTGCCATTTTTTTTACTCATTCACTGCCAGACAATGTGCAAAAATGTGCAGGACCCACAGAATATTGAGTTTTAGGGCTACATAAACATTCAATTCAGTGTTAGAAACCTTAGATTGTCTTATTTCATCAGAAAAAAAAGTTAATTCCTAAGTTATATCGGTCTGGAGTTATCTGAGCTTGAAATTGGGGTGGCTGTACAACACAATAATAATACATTTAATTTTTAAGCACCTTTAAAAACTCTCAAGGATACTTAATACAAATACAATATAACACTTACATATTGATTTATACAGTATAGTGCTTTAAGAGTTAATTCCTAAATTATATGGGTCTGGAGTTATCTGAGCTTAAAATGGGGGCGGCTGTACAAAATATCAAATACTTATTGATTTATATAGTGCTTTCGGAGTTAATTCCTAAGTTATATGGGTCTGGAGTTAATTCCAAAGTTATATGGGTCTGGAGTTATCTGAGCTTGAAATGGGGCCGGCTGTACAAAACACAATATAATACATACATATTAATTTTTATAGTGCTTTAAGAGTTAATTCGTCAGTTATATGGGCCTAGAGTTAATTCCCAATTTATATGGGTCTGGAGTTATCTGAGCTTGAAATGGGGGCGGCTGTACAAAATGTAATATAATACATAGTGGTTTATATAGCGCTTTAAGAACAGCCGAAACTGTAACAAAGAGCTAACATAAACAAAAGGCAAACACTGTCCCTTGTGGATGGGACAAATTATTACCAGAGGTATGACCAGTGCTTTATCAACACCCCCGCAAGAAAAAAAAAAAAAAAAAAAACGGAACAAATTCGGAAATGGCGCTCTACATCACACTTTGTCAATCCCCGAATAAATCCGGGAATGGCAGCGAATGAGTGAAATAAGTTCCACGGTCTCTGCGTCCACATATTACCAAAGATGCAGCTGGTTCTGGTTGGTCTGCGGCACGGCGGCTAAACTGTGCAGGTGACTTAGCAACTGGACGCGGTAGTGTGGTTGGATGTGATGCATGCGGTAGCTGAACATCTCCAGCAAAGTGTGAAGGATTCCCCACGCGTGAGATTTGAACACGTTGGGCAGCAGCTGGCCTGGATATAAACACACAAAGTCAAGAACAAGGCAATGATGGAGGAACAAATTGATAGGATTGAAGTGGAAATAAGCATAATTGACATTTTTAACAATACAATACAATACATATTGGTATAATATTGCCTGTGTCTTTTTACAAACTCACTGATGAAGCCTTTGATGCCCAACGACTCAATTTCCATGTAGACTAAAAGTCTGCTGTAAGTCTCCACCAAAGCGGGCGCCAAGGCAAGGCTGGACTTGGTGTGCGCCAATTTGATGACCCGGGTAGCGATGCTGTGGATAAGACTGCACAAAAATGGACAAGATGGAACCACCTAAGCATGATGAATGATATTTTTCCTGTTTTTTCTTTTGAAAAGCCGCAAAACACCTCATTTTAGCGTGCACCGTAACCGAGTCCAACAGGTTCATGGGCAGCGGCGTAAAAGATCCCAGCGCCATGCAGTTAGTGCCCGGCAGGTTGATCCTCATGGACTGCGTGCCGTAGATGGTTTCGACTAAGACGCCCATTGGAACGCCAAAGCAATCTGAGTTGGTGCTGTAGGCGTTGCACAGCAAGGCGATCTTGTAGTCGGACATGCCCAAAGATTTGTTGCGCAGTGACTGTTGCAGGAATCTGGACGGAAGAAGAGTGGCGGAAATTGGCGAGGGCGAGCTTTGAATTTACGGTAGATTTAAGGGTGCAAATCGAGAACTAGTGCATTGTCAAATCAAAACAAAATCAGGTTTTTTTTTTTTTTTTCAAAATAAGACACATGCCAACATCTGCTTTGACTTTGCAACACAATCATCAGCGTACAGTGATACCTCAGCTTACGAACTTAATTTGCTCCCAGAAAGTGTGTAAGGCAAAAAGTGTCTTCCAAACATTAATTTCCCATAGGAAACCATTAAAAATAAGAATAATCCGTTTCCAGTTCCCCATAAAACATAATTTTCTCCTAAATAAGCCTTAAAATTCGACAAAATATACCTGATTTTATGTATAATAAATCAGAATCATCTTTATTGCCAAGTATGTAGAACACACAAGGAATTTGTTTGAAATGTGCTATTGTATTGTAATTAAAGAAATAAACTGTACAGTATAACAAAGTCATTTTATTTATCTTTGTGATGGTCGTTGATGGAGTCGCCTCTTGATGATATCAGAGTGAAGTTGCCATGCTTCTCGGCGATAATACCCTCACTCACACTGTCCCCTGCTAGCTGCTTTTCGTTAATCCAAATCAACAGCAACTTTTTCAACCTTTTATATTGCCCGAGACCGTTGCTTAGAAAACACAGAAACACCCTTAGCCACACGTAGCAGTGGTCGACTTAGCATACTGGTACTGGGACGCTAAGTCACACAAACGCACACCTCGTTCGTGTTTCTCGAGGATCTCCTT
Organism: Hippocampus bargibanti; assembly: GCF_051943395.1. NCBI lineage: Eukaryota > Metazoa > Chordata > Actinopteri > Syngnathiformes > Syngnathidae > Hippocampus > Hippocampus bargibanti. The sequence continues at coordinate 4,199,270 of NC_142752.1, forward strand.
CTTCTGCTCGACCTTAATTTTGTTTTGTGTCCTCTTTGGCTGAACACTAGCGTGTGGTGGGGTCTTTTTCGGTCCCATAATAGTAAACGTATCCTTGATAACAAACCTCGTGTGTGGAAAAGTGGTCCGGCAGCCAAGGGGGCGCTGTTCGGCCGTGTGGTTTCGTGTTTTTCCGCCGAAAACGAGTCCGACAGCCATTGTGGTGCTCCGTGTGTTTCCCGAAAACTAGTTCGTATGCCAAGATTATATGCTCGCAAATTTAATGTTCGTAAGGTGAAACGTTTGTGAGCTAAAGCGTCCGTAAGCCGAGGTATCACTGTATTTCCATCCATTCACATTATACTTACTCGTGATGCAGTTTGAGAGAATGCGGGATTGGAATTTGTAAATTCGAGTCGCCTTGAGCCTTGCGATTGAGGTGGATCCAGATGCAGGTCATGGCGAAGGCGTGGGTGGACTGTGGCTTGTTAATATCCGGAACTGGGATACACTGGGAAATGCACACATTCCCTGTGTAAAATGATAAGGAAAATGATAGATCATGTCGGTCGGAAAAAAGCAACATACCTCTTTTTCGGGATACAGCAGGTCAAAGAGCTTCATGACTGGCAGGAAGTCACCCAAGGCGTTTTTCTGGATGCTTCCCGATATGAACTGCAGCAGGACCCACATCAGGTGGTCCCTCCCTTTGATAAGACCCCTTCCCGCGAGCTGGAGGACACGCCAAATACTTTGGATATCTCCCCCCCCTGATACACGAAAGTGCACCATTCGGGTGTTTGCTCACCTTCTGGTGTAACGAGAGCACCATGTGGGGGAAGCTAGCAAACTGGAAGAGGACGAAGAAGATGAGCTGCGACGACAGGTGCTGCCACAGCAGCTGGCTGGTTCCGCCCACGTCGGCGTCAAAGTGCTCCTCGGTTTCCGAGCGCTCCATGGCGTACACCACCAGGTCAACCAGCTGCTCCTCCAACACGGGACAGCGTTGCTTTTGCTGCCGAGTGGGAGACAAAACGAGACATCAAAATGGAGAGAGAACGACAGGAGAATGTGGTCTCATCAGCCCAGTGTACCCTCCCCGCAAAAAAATACATAAATCAACCAAAAAAAAGCCCGACAGGCTGCATTCGCGAGCGATTAGGAGGAAAGAGGAGCAAGGAGGACATACCTGAGCAATGTTCAGAGTCTTAGCGAGACGAGCGCAGGGGAGAAACAGAAAGAGGGAGGAAACAAAAAGAAAAGAGGAAGACACACAGAAAGAGAAGAGTGGTGACTCACCAGCGAGGAGGTCGCTGACCCCCAATTAGAAAAAAAAGCATGCAGGTGGGACTAAAAAAGGGGTTAACATTTAGACATTTGGTTATCTTGTGCTTTGATTGCACGGAGAGGTTAAGCAACCGGCAGTGTCATTGTGGGTAGGGGGTCGGGGGGGCAAAATAGCTTGTTAGGCAAGTACGTATGATGCAAAGAGGAAAAAAGGCTTGCTAAAGGAAAGAAGAGACAAGAGAAGATCAGTGTTTCCCAGACGAAGATTCACTTCTAGGACCTACAATATTTTAATGAATATTATCACTGTAGTGTACAAAAAAATGTTTCCTTATTTTTTTTAATGGTCTACTTGATTATTTTTTTCACATGTACAAATGTCTTTTTTCCTTCTTTTTTTTATTGTTCATGTGATTATTTTTCACAAGCGTATAAAAAAAAATATTATCCCGTGACTACAAAGTATCCTTGATAGCTTTTAAAGCGGCTTAGAAATAAAATGTATTATTATTATTATTATTATTATTATTATTATTATTGGATTTACCTTTATTTGTCTTTATTTGTTTTTTTCTACTTCTTTCTTTCCTTTCCTCTTCCTTTCATAACTTTGCTGCTGTGAAATGTAAATTTCTCCACTGCGAGACTAATAAAGGCAAATCCAATCCAATCCAATCCAAAAGAATGAAGGAAAAACAAAATACAGGAGCTGCTGGAAAGGTAGCCACTCTCGCGGTGCCATCTTGAAGTCAAAAACAACACAAATTAAATAACAAATAATATGAGAACACAATTATTATTATTATTATTATTATTATTATTATTATTATTAATGTAAGTGCAATGAGGCATCATGACTGTCAATCTTTTACTCACATTATAGGAAATAAAAAACCTACTCTTACTAAAAAATAAAATAATACATGTTTTTACAATGATATTTTGTACAAAAAAAATCATCTGTAAGAAACACTGAAGCAGCAAACAGAAAAAGCAAGGAAAGAAGACAAAAATAAATAAGATATATCACATTAATAGTGGGGTACTTGGATTAAAAAAAAAATACGACTCCATTGAGGTTCATTGAGTCAAAATAGGGACAATGAAAGGACGACAGGGGGGAACTGTCAACAACTTTACCTGTTTGCTGAGTCCCAACATGTTGCACACCATTTCTCTTGAGTAGGGCTGCTCCAGCACGTAGCGTAGCAGACCCGTCTGCGGCTCAAAAAGGTCCTGCGGATGCATATGAACATCCATTTGTATACTCCTGCGGCTGCGTCTGTGTGTGTGTTTGTACCTTATCGAAAGGCAGCATGCCTTTGAGTGGGAAGCGGAGCGTGGTCGGGTCCAGCTTCCAGGAGTTGCAAATGGCGCCGCTGTTGTTCACTACCGGTAATAGGCTACAGCGACCTGTGGTGGGCCACAACATTAGGGACACGGGCGCAGTCTAATAAACATAAAGAGTTGGATCCAAAAAATAAATAAATAAATAAATAAAAATTATCTAGCCATTTATGTTCTATTCTACCCAGCCTCATTCTCTCTCATTCTCGATTTAAAGTGATCATTTTCTTACCGCAGATGGAATTGATTCTGGCAGTGGGTCGAAAACTGTCCACGAAGTCGGATATCAAGCTGCCAAGAAGCTACACGCACAAGACGCACGTTTAGAAAGACACAATGAACACATCCAAAAGGTACATAAGTTACCCAATGCGACAGTTGCCCCTCTGGATACAGTTTTCGGATCTCTGTGATGGCAAAGTAGGCAGGCAGGAGGCAGGCGTTCCTGTCTAAGATGTACTCCACCACCTGGAATGCAACATATATCATTTGTATTCATTATTAAATGTATTTTTTTAACAAGGAAATGCATTGTTACTTGTAAGAAATGGGGTAGGTAAGTGCACACACCTCTCTAGCTGTCAGCAGCTGTCGCACAATGGCCGAGCTGACAGTGATGGGAATGGTCTGGATTTTATCCAGAACGGCCTTCAGCAGGTCTCGAACCCCCTGGAATGCAAACAAGAATAATAATAAGAATAAAGGGTCGTGGGAATGCGGAAGTCATGCACCTAAAAGCTCAATGCAATTAAAAAGGAAATAAAGAAAAATTGTGAAAAATAATCAACTGAACCATTAAAAAAAAAAAAGAAAGTTATTTGTACACATGAAAAAAAAAAAACACGAAAAATAATCAAGTAGCCTGTTAAACAAATAGGAAACACGTTTTTGTACACAAAAGTGTTTCATTTATATTTAGGTATAAAAGAAAAAAAGTGACTATTTTCTCAAAAAAATGACGAGTTTAAATGTTTTTTTTTTTTTAACCTTGTAGTCGACCCCTCCAATGATCTTCCGGATGAGTCCAAACGTCAGAGCCCACAGTTGAGTCCTTTCCCACTCCAAGTTATCCGAACTGATCAGAGCAGCGCAAACCATCCTGACACACAAAATGTCAAGTTTTGGATGAATACCCGATCGGATCATTACAAAGGTTAGTAATACTTTTCAAACAGACATGAAAACACACCTCGGTGGCAAAAGATTAGTCTCGACGGCCATGGCCAGACAGTCATAGAGGAAGGAGATTCTTTTGGGACTGTGTTGGCTGTGTGTGAATCTCACAATCCACTGCACACACTGTTCATGAGATGGCTGCAGGAAGACAGGAGGCCAGAAAGTGATTGATTTTGTCAAGTCAATATTCGCTCTCGGTGTGTGTGCATGCAAACCTGAGGCAGAGTTCCCCAGTATTGGCGGAAAGCTCCAAGACAACTGACCAACTTTGTCTTCTCATCCTCTGGACTGTCCATGCACATCCTGAAAACACACCGTCTCATTGAAGTATTTTTTTTTTAGAGTATACAATATAGTCATACAACTGGCAACTGCAATCTGTATTTTGCTTTAAACTGCATTTTTCTCATACAACTGGTTCAAAAATGTATGGTTTTATGTGGCAACTCAGCAGTACAGATACAAGATTGTGTCCCCTTCTATCATTGTAGTCACCCGTCCCTGATAAATGTACATGCTCCTTAGACCGCTCCATTACCCAGCAAAGGCCTCCTCCACCATCTCCGTTTTCTGAGAAAGGGGACCCAAAAACAATGGCATTAAAAGTCAAACACGGACAGACAGAACACATAAATATTACACAAAGCATATATTAATGCTCAGCTTTTGAGGCATTTTGAAAAGGCAGGTTGTGTACTGTGTTTGATAGGTAATAACAAATAATAAAATGCTGCAAAATCACAGAAATGGAATTTGTTATTTTGACTTCAAGATGACACAGCAAGAGTCACTGCCTTTACAGAAGCTCCTATATTTTGTTTTCCTGTTTATTTTTTCCTTTTCTCTTCCTTTCATAACTGTGAATTAGGAATTTCTCCAAAGTGAGACAACTAAAGGTTATCTCATCATCATTCCGTTTTAAAAATATCAGGGATTAAGTGTTTGAGGTAATGCTGATGCATATTGTCTTCAAAGAAAAGTGACACTGTTGAAATTGAACAGTTAGGTGAGAAATTGTAAGAGTTAAAACAGGTGAACAACACGATAATGAATTGTGTGTGCCTGAGAGCATCCACCGGTCCCTAAGCACAAACACACGCAAAGATGCCAAAACGAGCAATATTACCACAACATCCTCAAAGATGCTCTGGAGCTGCGTTTCCATTGTGAGCGCCATGTGTGCAGCAGAAAACGCCTCCTTTTGTTGCAAAGAGTCACATTAATCGACTCGGTGTCGCTTCTCTGGAAGTTAGCTCAGGTGCTAACAAAAAGCAGCGAATAGACAGGCGAGCGCAACGGCCAAAACGGTCCATGAACAGGAAGCAACAAAGTACAGGACGTAATTTGTTCCGCCTTCATTTGAAGGACGCTATTAATATTTTTAGTTTCAATCCACAATAATTCTAGCGTTTATTTATAAATATAAAGTAATATTTTAATCTGTTTAGAGTTTTCCTGGCTTTGTTGCCTACCAAACGTCATATTATTCCCCCCTTTATGTTGAATCTATTTGGCTATGCTTTTTACTCAACACCATAATTTTGATTCATTGAATAACATTGTCAAAAAATAAACTGACACCAAATATACGATTTTTATGATAATACCGTACTGCAGTGAGAATGGTATCTCTCGCGCATGCACAGATGAGCAGAGGTGAGCGGAAACCAGTAAGATGACATTCTTTGGGGAACTTTTTTTTTAATACGTCATCATCAGTACTTTTCATGAGCCATTTCCCCTTGCTGGGACTACGCTGCATGTTTTTCAATGTGGTCGAATTTGTCTGCAGGTGTGTGTTCGACAGGTCCCTTGATGGAAACGAGCGCTCTTTTTCCCACATGAGAGGCATGAGGGCGGTTTTATTTCTTTTCTTCTTCGGGAGTGCCGACTCCTCTACAGGTAAAAAAATGTGTCTAGCATTTTTAAATTTAAATTTAAAATGAATCATAACATAACTCAATGCACTGTTGTATGTAATTTAAATTAAATTTGATTTCAGATGACTTTTTCTTAAGTTTTAGACTTGAGTTTAATGGTTGCGGTTTATTGTTGTGATGCAAATATATGTTTGGAATGTATATCAGGGTGTGGGATGGTGGTTTATTTGTCCAGTTGACTCTGGATTGATCTGATCTGGATTTTCCGATGGCAATTTAAAACATTGTTTCCACCACCGAAGGCTCATCGGTTCCTTCAAGCCCCATTAATGTGACGTTCACCTCGCTGAACCTGAAAAACGTACTTCGATGGTTCCCGGGAAATGAAACTCGGGATGGCACCCGCTACACCGTGCAGTTCGCCCTGTGAGCAGCGTGAAGCCTTTTTTTGTAATTCTGTAATTCGATCAACCAGTTTGCCATCATCATCATCGCCTTTTCCCCCCTTGCAGCTACGGCGACAGCGTGGCGGGAAGCAACCGGGTGAACTGGAGGCCGGTGCAGTGGTGTAAGGAAACAGAGAGGACCTGGTGCGATCTGAGCCGGGAGACGTGGGATGCGGAGCAGGGCTACTACGGGCGGGTGCGCGCCGTGGCCGCCGCCGGCGTTTCAAGGTGGGCCGTGACGCAGATGCGCTTTGTTCCCAAGGTCGACAGTAAGTTGAGCCTCATCAATGTGAACGTATCCTTAATTGATTAAACAAATACACTATTTGTAATATTACCTTTTCTTTCCTTTTACAGCAACCTTTGGGCAACCTCATATGTCGGTGGAAGTGAAGGACAACAACGCCATCATCTACCTGTCGGGTCCAATCAGATATCAGCCGGACGATCATGCCTCGCCCATTTCCATGGCATGGCTCTATCCGCAGATGACCTATAACCTGTCGGTTTATAACAGCCGCCAAGGGAGAGTGGTAAGCTAATGCTAACGTTAAGTAAAAGAAAACGCTTACAAGGTGTGTGAAAAAATTTCAAGGATCTAAAAGATTTTTTTTTTAATCTCCAAATTCATAAAGTCCACGGTGAACGCAAAACAAATGGCGTCATTTAGCTGTCTAGCTGGCAAGCTGTGGCTATCTAGCTATCTATTAACTATTTATTTGCTATCTATTAGCTAGCTAGCTAGCTCTCTAGCTCTATGTATGATCTTGATCTGGCACTTTAACAAGAGCCGAAGCTGCAACAAAGCGCTTAACATGGACAGCTATCAAATAGAGGAAATAAAGCAGTCACAAATGGAATGAAAATGGCCGACTTTATGCTCAAAAGCGGTAACTAGCTATCTATTTGCTATCTATTAACTATCTAGCTGTTAGCCATCTATCTAGCTAGCTAGCTATTTTAGTCAGGAAACATATTAGCTATCTGGCTTTCTAACTGGCTATCTATTATCTATCTAACTGGCTATTAGATAGCCAGATAGCTAGCAGCCAGCCACCTAGACAGCTAATAGCTGACCAGCTAGATAGCTAATAGCTAGCCAGCCAGATAGCCAAAAATATATATTTTTTCGCTGCTTTTATCAATGCTACTTTTTTTTAATCAGTGCTACTTTTATCAATGCTACGGTTATCAATGCTACTTTTTTTATTAATGCTACCATATTTTCCTGTGTATAAGGCACAGCAGAGTATAAGGCGCACCCACTCCCAATGAATGGTGTATTTTCAAATGTTTCCATACATAAAATGCACCAGATTATAAAGCGCACCTTCAATGAATGAAAAAAACTTTTCCAAATAGAATATATAAATATATAAAAGTTTTCCAAATAAGGCACAACACATTATAAGGCGTTACAGTAGAGGCTGGGGTTCCGCACTACTTTTTCAAGGGAAATACACAGGAAAATACGGTACTTTTATGAATGCTACTTTTATCAACAACAACTCGCATTGCGACTTGGCAGCACCATTTTCCAGTCACCACCAGCCCGTACAAATACAGACTGATGGATTTCGAAACGGAATACTGCTTCTCGGCTCAGGCCAGATTCCTCTCTTTGCACTTCGATTGCCAACAGTCCGAAAGGCTTTGCGTCACTACGGGAAAAGGTAAAAACTCATTGTGTTTCATTCTTGAGTTACTCAAATGCCAAATTTAAAAACCATATCTGGATTATTTTTTTTACGACGTGCTCTGCTTAACATTATTTCCATAGATCTTTTCACCAATCAATTTTGGATGGCGGTTGTTGGTATTGTGTGTCCGGCGCTGTGCATCTGCATCGTTTTGGTAGTCGGCAACATTCTCTATCACTACCTGATGGGGAATGGACAGAAAAGGCCCCAAACTCTGGTAATGTAATATTATTACCGTACCTTGTTGTCATATCTCAGCTAGACACTGTATTTATGTCTATTTTTATATGACGACTAGGGTATGTTTGAAGGTGATAATAACACACTTTTTACTACTGTTTACAAAATTCATTCTATTAGTTTGGTTTGGGGTCAGTGACCCCAAAAGCCAAAACGTCTCTTGAAGTTATACAAGCTTTGCCACTGACCGCCATAAAACACTTTTAACTCATTCACTGCCATTACCGAATTTAATGTTTTTTCCCTTCCACGAGGGGGCAGCATTTGCCTTTTGTACAGCTGCCCACATTTCAAGCTCATACTACTCCAGACCCATATAACTTAGGAATTAACTGTTTTTTTCTGATGAAAGAAAAGAGTCTACGGTTTCTTACGCTGCATTGAATGTTTATGTATTCCTAAAACTCAATATTATGTGGGTGCTGGTGCAACATTCTCACCCTTGTGTCTTTTTGCCTTGAAGGACGTTGCTTCTTTACGCCTTCAACCCAACGCGAGCTTATTTCTCGATCCCATTACCCCTTTGAAGACCCAGTATCCCTCAGACGATAATGACAAGGACAAAAACGCATTGGACTTCGTAACTTACAGTGCTGTCCAGTATCCACAGCTGTCGCAAGAGCCTGAAGAATCTTGCAATGATTCTTTGAGCTACGCCGTGGTTGGGGCGACAACGACGGATGCCGGTGGACAGGGCGACGCGAAGGAGTTGCGCGTTGAGGACGCCACCTTTCCCGTCTCTCAGTGCTCCTTACCGCTTGCAGGAAGCACATGCACCCTGGGGAATGCGACCCAAAATCAGACGGACTTTCCAAGAACATATTTGGCAAATACAGCTCCACATGGCCAAAGAATGCCCATGATGGAGGGGAAGGAACTCACCAGGAGCCCATATTGGAGGCGTGTGGAAAACACTGAAAACTACAGTGCCCTCACACCGGCAGTAACGCAGCAAGATGAGGAAGGAGGGCCGCTCTGCGTTGAATGGGACCGTGAAAAGAGGCAGATGGTGCTGCCAGGGATGGAGATGTCGATGAGCCAAGGGGAGGCTGAAAAAGGCGGCATAAAAGCGGCAATGGGCGATTTGGAGTTGGAAAAGGTGTTTGACAGGAAAGCGTCACAAGAAGAGGCGGGACAGCCACAGGAGGACATTGCAGGCTGGGAAGTGGATGACATTGTTAGAAAATGGGAGTTGGTCATCTCTATGACTGAGTAGTACTGCAATACACAATGACTTTTTTTGCATTTTCTTCTTTGAAGTACCTGTTGCACATGGATTTTTTAGAATGTTAGATTATTTTGTAGAACTGGAACATCGCTGCTGTAATAGAAGAAAAAAATCACTAGATTAATTACAATTAATTAAACGCGTGACACGAGGGTTGCAGCCACTGATATTTGTCAAACAGTTAATCCCATTTATAATAATAATAATAATAATAATAATAATAATAATAATAATAATCATCATCATCATCATCATAATAATAATACGTTACATTATAATTGCCTTTCGAGGCTCTCAAGGACACTTTACAGTCACAGACAAGCATAGGTACTATAATAAATACAATATAATCACAAATAGAATACAATTATAAATAGAAACAAGAGAGAGAGAGCTAAACAGAAAATGCAATTTTAAATAGGTGGGTTTTGAGATGGGACTTGAAGGTGGGAAGAGAATCGATGTTACGAATTTAGTTGATAACAATCTTTTTAACCAACAAAGCCGCAAGTCACTTATTTTTGTCACCATCTTCACATTCTATTGCATTATCTGGTTACATATTTTTCGGATGAGGAATGATTTTATAGTTATACAGCTGCTTGAGATCTGGCTAATCAATTAGTCACTCTGTGTTTTGAGAACTTGCACCTGCTCAAGCGATTGTAAGTGTATTTGTGGCTGTGTCTGGCCACTTGTATTCAATTAGCTACCAAAATTAATTCATGTGAAGCTTTTTTTCTTCATGTTACCTAATTTGAATTCATTGCTATAGCTAAATGTGGTGCATTAAACAGTTGTGGACTTTGATTACCCCCTCTGAAGTTGGCACGTTTCTCTTTTGCATAAAGACCACCGACAACGACATTAATTCCTTCCTTTATCACCTCACTTACTCGACGACTGCAACAGAAATCTTTTCTTTGATACCACTCTTGGCCTGCAGGTGGCGCACGATTTCTCGGCTACATACTGATAGGTCTTTGCAAATTACTGGGCGGGGCCAAAATGTCGCCATCATGCAACTTCCGGTGGGCTCGGGTTTCCCAGCGATTTGGTATTTAAATACGAGTTCCGTAGGAGGGGAGAAAGAGTGACCGGCTACCGCCCCGAAACACCAAAGCTTAGCCGCTCGTTGACTTTTTATTTTCAATTTCAAACGACACGAATCCATTTGTTATTTGCGTGTTTTGATCGCTAGATGTTGTCGGTGCAAGGAAGGAGGACGGCGGTTGACAGTGCAACATTGATGGGATTCCTGTGCTCGCCCACGGCCCCGTAGCGGCATTCGGACGCAAATTTATATTTTTGGGGGTCAACGACGACAATATTAGAAAATACTGCATCTAATTAAATACACAAAAGTGTATTTTTTTTGTCCCCGGAATAAGCTGGAAGAGGCCGGATGAAGAGAATGCAATTAGTGTGTCGTCTGTAATTGGCACGACACAAAACCATCTTGACAGCTTTGGTATTGACCTTTTATCTCTCTTCGAATAGCATTCGAGCCTATATTTTTAAATCTATACCAGATATTATTGTTTTGCTAAGTAAAACAATAGATTTGCTGCTATATTGTGCTGAGTGGCCCTAGTTGGATATCCTTGTGCTTAATTAATTTTTCACATTTTCATGGTGGCTCATATTTGAAGAATCTGTGGACTCACCAACCAGCACACCACAAGAACCATTCTGCGGGAAGAAGCAGCAGCGAAAAGAAGCGCCGCCGTCATGTTCAGCTGGCTGGGAGGCGATGACCGCAGAAAGAAAGAACCTGAGGTCTTCCAGACGGTCAGCGATGGTCTGAAGAAGCTTTACAAGACCAAGCTGTTGCCGCTGGAAGAGAGCTACAAGTTCCACGAGTTTCACTCGCCGGCGCTGGAGGATGCTGATTTTGACAACAAGCCCATGGTCCTTCTGGTGGGCCAGTACTCCACGGGCAAGACCAGCTTCATACGGTGAGAACACAAAACAGACGTGATTTGGATTAAATGGAGACTCTAAGACACATGTAAACAGACCATGAAGAAAACATTAAGACTCATGTTTTTAATTATATTGATGTAAACTAGGAACTGGTTCGGGGTGTGAATTTCTGCGTTGGTGGAGTTCAGTTTTCTGTGTTTCTGCAGATATTCCCTGGGTACTCCAACTTCCTGTTACATATTTATTTTCAACGTGGCCTGAATTTTCCCTCCCGTTTAAATATGTGTCAAAATGTTGGTGGAGCCTGAAATTTCAAATCCTATTTCAAGGCTATGCATTGTTTGAACCCTTGGCCATCTTTAAATGTCATTTAATTCCCCCTATCAAGCTAGCCAGGATGGTCTTTAGCAATTTCATGCATCACCTCTTTCCGCTCTTCATCATTCGTTTACTGATGAGAACTTTGGTGCACACCACCCCACCCCCTAAACATTTTAACACGCCTATGAGGAATGTCCAAAACGCTCAGTAACCTTTGGCCACACCCGGCTGCAGTCACACTTCATGAATGATTCATTGCAATATTTAAACTGGAAGAACTTACAGTTTTGGAATAAAATGTTTATTTTGAATATAGAATATAAGGCAAATCCTAAAAGGATATAAATGTTGCATGACGTGCTATCAAATTTAACACGTCAATACGCATGTATTGCATAACCTGTCGACAGAGATGGCTCCACCAGGCGCTGCTTGCTCCTCAGGCATGGTGTGTATTCGTGTTCATTCTAAAGATTTTTTTTTAAGTTGGGGTGGGAGTCATCCTTACATCTGTTAACGCTTAAAACTCTGACAGGAAAATGAATAGTCGACTTTTTTTTACAAGACATTGTAAGATCATCTCCTCAGCTTGAAACATGTACGATAACGTTGGATTATGGGGGGGTTCAAAACCTGACCACTTGTTGAGTCAGGAGTCATTTTTGGATTGGTTTGGATTATCCTTTATTAGGCTCGCAGTGGAGAAATTTACATTTCACAGCAGCAAAGTGAGGAAAGGAAAGGAAGAAGTAGAAAAACATAATACAGGAGCTGCTGTAAAGGCAGCCACTTTCGCGGCACCGTCTTGAAGTCAAAACAAGAACAAAAAAAAATAAATAAAATGACACCACAATCCTGTCCAACGTAAATCCACTTCAATTCCAAGCCGCAACAGTTGTATTTTGTTGCAAAAAAAAATGGCCTCAAGAGTCATTTTAAAATCTTGACAATTGATTCAGATTTTTGCTTTTGACATGAGAAAGTCGTACATTCAAATTTTCGCATTGCAAAAAAAAGGAGATCAGTCTAGCTAAATTCCAGAGATGGGATGGAACGGCCCATCCATGTGTCATTTTTGGGACAGACGACTGGTGGAAGGACCAAAGTGAATTATGGGGTACCAACGAGGAAGACGATTTATCTCAAGATCACCTTGTTGTCGCCTTAAAGAGCATTAGCTCACATTGGGAAGATCGGCAGGGAATTAAGCTGAGGTAGCCACTAAAGCTGCGTCGGGCCATCTGTCCCAGGTTGATTGGGAAAGAAAGTAGTAATATGTTCGGTTGACCTATATATCGCAATATATCCGTATTTCGTGGTCATGGGGAATGCGGGAAAGATCATTGCAGATGACCAATTCTGCCTGGCAACATGTTGAAAAAGTTTTGGGTAAGTTCGAAAACTGGTCACGGCATCATTTTTCACATTGCAAAACTAAACACAGTTGATATAAATTCAGCAAACTTGACTTACAACACCCTTGAGTCGATGGTGTTAAAGTCGAGGCCCGGGGGCCAGATTCGGCCCGTCAAAGCATTTTATGTGGCCCATGAAAGCAAATCACTTTGCTCAAATCTGTACCTGAATGTCAAATTGTGATGTGTCTTAAATATCGTTGAGATTTTGCTAGAATTTTGTACCCAGTTTTACAATAATTTAGTTTTCACATACTGTATTTTGCCTGGAAATTGAAGTTGAGAGAAATGTGGTTTTTAGCTCTACTTGATCTTATCAAAATCATCTCCTCACAAAACGCCTCATTTCCCCCCACAGCTACCTGTTGGAGCAAGATTTTCCCGGGATGCGCATCGGTCCCGAGCCCACTACGGATTCCTTCATCGCAGTGATGCACGGCGACACAGAGGGCATAATCCCCGGCAATGCCCTCGTGGTGGACCCCAAGAAGCCCTTCAGGAAGCTAAACGCTTTTGGGAACGCCTTCCTCAACAGGTTTTTGTGATTCGTGATGCTTTCGCGGCAAGTATGCCAAGTGCGAGGTGGCAAGCGAACCAAAGTGAGAATCCGCAGTGCGGTGCGACATTCCTTTGTGATTGAATTTCCTGGCCCTCACCAGTCGGGATTTGCTCAAACCGTCGGCGGTCACGTGTGTTGCCGATGTATGTAGGTCATGCCGCAGTGGCACTAAACTGCAAAATTCTCATCTCGTGCAGGCTGAGATGAAATAAAAACTGCAAATAGAGATGAGCAAGATATCCCAAAGCCCTTTTTTTAAATACAATTTTGTTTGCATATTTCCTAAGTAGGCCTATAAAAACCACAACTGCCTAAAAGTCGGAATTCTGAGTTAAAAGGTCACAATTCTGAGTTAAAAAGTCGGAATTCTGAGTTAAAAGTCGAAATTCTGAGTTAAATGTGTGTGCGTTACTTCTTGGTTGAGTGAATGCTGGCGCGTCTGGTTGCCACTGCTCACCCGCAGAAAAACATTGTTGTTCTTATCCTGTGACTGTAAAGTGTCCTTGAGAGCTTTGAAAGGCGCATATAAATTGCATGTATTATTATCAAACCTCTAAAGATGGAGGACACTAATTTGCTGTGGCGACCCCTTGAAGGGAAAAGCCGAAAGGAAAAGAAGAAGATTATTGTTATTATTAAAGTCAGCCATTTTGGATCTGTATCCATTTCCGTGTTGTATCGAAAACTTATTTGATCGGCATGTCTGTCGTAACTTGTTACTAATGAAGATCTTGCCCAGACGAAATTCGCCAGAGCTCATTACTGGCACAGCAACGACACTAAGTTGCTTCGTGAAGCTTCATTTAGTCTTAAATGAAACACTAAACATTGCCGGCATTTAGACTTGAGTGAGCTCGTTCGGCTGTGGGAGTTTCTTAGAATAAAACGTGCGTTCTATTATGAAGTATGCATTTAGAGTACATTTGTACAGCTGTCTGTCAGTTTGTTTTGACACGTTTACACAGTGTGTGTGTCTGTGCGTACGCGTGTGTGTGTAGGTTTGTGTGTGCCCAGCTGACTAACCCGGTTTTGGAGAGCATCAGCGTGATCGACACCCCGGGGATCCTGTCAGGAGAGAAACAAAGAATCAGTCGAGGTAAAACAGACTTATGGTGACACAAAGGCCGTTGATGCCCGCGTGTGCGCGCTTCTATGTGAAACGTGCGCGTTTGTTCACCAGATCACGTTCGGCTATCCAACACCCGACCGCTGTCATTGAATCTGACAATGTCAGCGTTTTTCTTGTCTGACTGTTTGTTTGGTCTCTGCGCACCCCATGTTGGTGGTGTATGTGTACATTCCTTTATGTGTGTCCAGAAGAGGAGCTATCAGGCTATAGTTGCCTCCGTAGATGTCCTTATGGAGGTATTGTCTGTTTAGATAGCGACGTGCTACTAAACGAGCAGTTAGCGGTGTGCTACATTTACGGCTTGGAGGAATTTTTTTGGGCATTCCTTTCTTGCTCTTTTTTCCTAAATCTTGTAATATGGGTTGCAAAAATATATGCACAAATCTATATTTGCAATACCATTTACACATTCGCTCCACCTTCTTGACCAAACCGCCATGGCGTCGCTTGTTGTTTCTGCGCAAGAAGCCGCCCCTTAACATGAATTAAAAAAAGCGTTATTTCTTAATCCTTTAGTGAGTTTGACTTTGCATGGTTTGTCAGGTTAGGCCTGCTAATATTTCATCCAATTTTTGCACGTCACCATGTCGCAAAATGATCTAATAGCTTCTCTGGTGACAAAACAGCCATGGTGCATAACGTACATGTTACGATGTGTTTTTAATTTAATTTTATTTATTTACCTATTTATGTGTTTGTCTCTTTATCTATTTATTTTTTATTTATATATAATTATTTATCAATGTATTTTTTGTTTTTATTTACGTATCCGTCTCTATTTATTTATTATGTATCTATTTATTGATTCATTTATTTGGTATTTACAAATTTGTTGTATTTATTCGTTCTTTTCTATATATTTATCTATGTATTGAGCAATTAATTTGTGTTTTATTTATGTGTCTATCATTTTATCTATTTATTTACCTATTGATTTCTGATTTCTTATCTATTTATTTTTATATTATTATTTATCAATTTATTTGTTTTATTTATTTATGTGTCTGTCTCTATATATTCATGTATTTAGCAATTTGTTTTTAATTTATTTATGTCTGTCATTGTATCTATTTATTTATCTATTATTTATCTATTTATTTGTTATATATTTATTTATGCATTATTTACAAATTTGCTGTATTTGTTCTATTCTATATACTTAATACTTATCTATTTATTTAGCATTTTATTTGTTTTTTCATTTATTTATGTCTGTCATTTTATCTGTTTATCTGTTATTTATGTATCTCTTATTTACTTATTGATTTATTATTTCTTATCTGTTTATTTATATATTATTATTTATCAATGTATTTGTTGTATTTATTTTGTGTTTGTCTCTATATATTTATCTATGTATTTATCAATTTGTTTTTTTATTTTTGTTTGTTTGTTTGTTTACAGGCTACGACTTTGCAGCCGTCCTGGAGTGGTTTGCCGAGCGCGTTGACAGGATCATCCTCCTCTTTGACGCTCACAAACTAGACATCTCCGACGAGTTTTCCGAAGTGATAAAGGCGCTGAAGAACCACGAGGACAAGATAAGGTACTTTGAGGACAGGAAATTGGCTCTTGTGAATTAAATGAAACCATAATTGCTGTTGTTGTTTTGTTTTGTTTTGTCGTTAGGGTGGTGTTAAACAAGGCCGACCAGATTGAGACTCAGCAGCTGATGCGAGTGTATGGTGCGCTCATGTGGTCGCTGGGGAAAATAGTTAACACACCTGAGGTAAATATTTTTCTATTTATTATTATTATTATTTTTACTTTTAAGTGCTACCACAGAAGCAAAGCGATCTGTTCGTCTCTCCTTTTATGTCTCCTACAGGTGATACGCGTGTACATCGGCTCCTTTTGGTCGCACCCGCTGCTGATTCCCGACAACAGGAAGCTGTTCGAGGCCGAAGAACAGGATTTGTTCAAGGACATCCAATCGTTGCCGCGCAATGCCGCGTTGCGGAAGCTCAACGATCTGATCAAGCGGGCGAGGTTAGCAAAGGTAAAACGCCCTCTTCCTCAACTCGTGTCAGGATTGTATGGAAGAGCCTCTCGTCCGGATGTACATTATGTTTCCTGCCATCATCCAGCTGTTAGAACAACTGGGATCACATGTGAATGATTTCCTCCTTTCCTGTTTGAGGACTTGTCGGAAACACTGCAATCTATTTTTCCTGTTTGACAGCTGATTTGTGGTTAAGCTTCGAGGTCATGAGACAAACTTTGGGGGAAAAGATTTATGTGGCTCAGAATGCTGAATTTCTGGCCATGGAGTGGACACATTTTTGTCTGGCAATAAATTAGTTAATATACGTATTGATTTATTCCGGGTTTAGTGAACGCTGGCGTGTGTGGCTGCCGCTGCTCACCCACAGAAAAAAAATATCCTGTGACCTTGAGAGTTTTGAAAGGCGCTTAGAAATGAAATGTAGTATTATTATTATTATTATTATTATTATATTATTATAAGGGCCCATTTCTGAAGCAGGGCTAATACATTTGGATTTTCACATACTTTTTTATTCAGCATTTTGTGTGCATTCAGTTGGTTTGAAATAGCTTTTAGACAATGTTAGTTATCCTGTGTAGTTATTAGTGTCAGTATAATTTTTACTTTAAAATAGCGGCACTGTCCTGTGAAAATTCCATACCAGTATTTGTATTTTTTGTATTTTTTTTTTTTATTAAAGGAGTCTGTGTTTCGGACAGCCCATTTACTGATTTATATTTTTAAGGACAAATGTCAACAGCAATGATAAACAAAAAGGTCACTAACTAAATTGCAATTGGTAAACGGCTGTTTGGCCTTCGTTCAGCACAGATGTATAGCAACACGGAAATAAATACGTTTAAAATGAACCCCCAAAGCTCACGTATGATTCAAGTTGACAAAGATGGAAACAAGTTTGCAGTTGTAGTTCTTTTTTTGATAATACCTTGTGCTTGACGTTGTCACTTTACGTCTTTGTCCTGATGCATCTTTGAATCCCGTCACGCAGGTCCACGCGTACATCATCAGCTCACTGAAGAAGGAGATGCCGGCAGTGTTTGGTCGTGAGAACAAGAAGAAGGAGCTGATCGCCAGCCTGGGAGACATCTACAAGCGCATCGAAAGAGAACATCAGATATCACCTGGAGATTTTCCAAATCTCAAGAGGATGCAGGTAAGGATGAGGAAGAGGATCTGTTACTGAATAATATGTTTTGTTTTCATTTTGAACTAACTTTATTGTTGAGAAGTAGCGAAGTTGGAATTCTTTGAACTCCAGTGTATCTGCTTTTTAACTGAGATTTTTTTTCTGAGGCTTCTTTAGAGAGCCTCATTGTTGGCTATGAGTGCATGCATGACATGTTTTTTTTTTAAGTCTAGCTATAGAAATAGCATCAGCATTAATTTGAAGACACATTTTATTTGCTTTATGATGTGAATAAATCATTTAAATTTGGTCTATACATTTCAAAAACCTTTCACATTACAGGGACTATTTAGTACCTTTGCTATCTCTGCCTCCCTTCCAGGACCAACTCCAAGCTCAGGATCTCACCAAGTTCCAACCTCTTAAATCCAAGCTCCTGGAGGCGGTGGACGATATGCTGGCCCACGACATTGCCGGGCTGATGGTGCTGGTGCGCCAGGAGGAGACACAGCGACCCAACGCGGTGGTCAAGGGCGGCGCCTTCGACGGCACGCTCAACGGCCCCTTCGGCCACGGTTACGGAGAGGGCGCCGGCGAGGGTATCGACGAGGCCGAGTGGGTGGTGGCGCGCGATAAGCCGGCCTACGATGAGATCTTCTACACGTTGTCGCCAGTCAACGGCAAGGTGACGGGCGCCAACGCCAAACGAGAGATGGTGAAGTCCAAGCTGCCCAACACGGTGCTCGGGAAGATTTGGAAGCTGGCCGACATTGACAAGGATGGCATGCTGGACGACGATGAGTTTGCGCTGGCCAATCACCTCATTAAAGTGAAGTTAGAGGGACACGAGCTGCCCACCGAGCTGCCTGCGCATCTGCTGCCTCCTTCTAAAAGGAAACTACCAGAATAAATGCGGTTAAGCGACACCTGATGTCACAAATCATTCAAAAATATATATATAAACACTTTTCCACTAGGAATGGACTTCATAATCCAGTTATTGATTGAATTGATGAATCATATCTTGAAGCAATGGAAGCAAATGTCGTCAACTGGAGCAGGTTATTTTTCATGAACAACTCTTTGGATCAATGCATTATACAGTGAGCCTCAGTTTATCGTGGAAAACCGTTCAAGACCCACCTGCGCAATGGACTATATTAAAAAAAAAAGTTCATAAATACCCCCTGCCTCCCAAACCAGAACAATTAAACTAATTCATTCATTAATTCTGTCATTTTTTTCATCAAATAATTCATTGGGCATCCAATTTAATTGGCAAAAATTAGACATGATGTTTTTTTTTTTTAACTCAACCTCATTAGAACATAGGAAAATGATCTCATTCACATGTGTAACCCTTTAAAAATTGTTAAAGAAAAGCTGATTTTTTTTCTCTTTAACGTAAAGGTCCAAAAACTGATGGGTGACAAAGTGTTGGAAAACAGTTAAATGTCCTGCCTGTAAATCATATCTTTGTTGTAAAGTGGACCAAAAAAAAGTTATTTGATTCAATTGGAACAAAAGTGGAAAACTATTGCAACTGGTGCAAAATTATCAACTGGACGTTTGGTGTATTGTACAAAGACACATACTGATGTAGATGAATATTGCAAAAAAAGAATGTGATGTCCCTGTAAAGTGAAATTCAAGTAGTTTTGTTGACAACCTGAAAGATTTCAATTGTTAAAAAAAATAAAAAACAACAAAGTTTCAAAATTGTGAACAATCAATCTACTGTCAAATCTCTGAATTCACTTTACGAGGTCTTAGGAAAAACTGGGAGGCAAAACAGGGATGTGATGGCCTCTTCAATGTTCCAATGTCCACACTGTGACTTATTCTGTGTACTGCTAGCGTGTTATATTATTGTATGATACCATTATGTATTAGGCTAACTGTCTTCTAACTCTCCTGAGTGGCCACATACTTTTTTTAATGAAAATCGTTAAAACTCATCGATACTTCTGTACAGCTGTACTCATTACCACTAACATTACCTTACTGTCGCACAATATGCCAGTATTATCCTATTTTACTCCACTCGATTGGACTTTAACAATACT
Source organism: Hippocampus bargibanti (assembly GCF_051943395.1). Lineage (NCBI taxonomy): Eukaryota > Metazoa > Chordata > Actinopteri > Syngnathiformes > Syngnathidae > Hippocampus > Hippocampus bargibanti. The sequence goes on from NC_142752.1 coordinate 4,219,103, forward strand.
ATACATTTTCTTGCGACTCATTAATAGTCTGTGCGTGTCCGTCTCCTATCATGTGAACGTTAGCGTCCTTGAAGAAAACGGCTTGCATTCCAATATGCACACTTTCATGCTGGGTGTCTCGCTTTCTGATCAGCACAATAAACTTCATGAACAAGAAAGCCATGTCTGAAATTGTCATGTTTTTACACAACTGAAGAATCCAAAATATAACTCCAAGCATTTTATACTTCCTTTTGCGTATATTAATTAGGAACAATTTATACAGGTGTACAACATAAATGAAACGTAAAATATATGCATACATGAGAAAAATTAACTTTGGCCTATGAAAAAAGAATTTCATTTAATAATTAAAATAAATCAATCAATGAATGTGTTGTTTTAAGAATTGCACAATATTTTTTGGAGGTGAAATCTTCAGAATTCTGGATAATTATTTTTATTGGTTAAATCTTATCAGAATTTTGAAAAATGCTGAACAGCCATGTTTTGTTGTTGTTGTCCTCTTTTGTCAAAACATACAACACTGTCATCTTGCAGGGAAAGTTGTCCAACATGCACTTCCTGTCTCACCTTGACCCTGACGCACGCACACAAACAAACACACACACGTAGGAACTCAATGGAATCTGTTGTACGATTATTTTGAGGAACGCATGCACAGTATTTCCCGGAAAAAGGAGACAGTCGACTAAAATGATATCTTAGCTGTTCCATGAAGGCGAAAAAAAATACTGTACAATATAACAAGTAACTGCTTTGCCAATGGTGTAAAATGATAGTGATGCATGGACATATGATGAATGTGTGTGTTTGCGTGTAGGAGGAAGCTATACATCACTGTTAAACATGTCAACACATTTTTTTTCCACTACGCCTCCGATGAGAAGTAATGGAAAATGAAATAAACTGTACTAGGGTCAAAATATCTATTCCAAGCAAAAATTTATGACTTCCTGTGTCCTGGACGACGTTTCTATCGAACTTCATGATGTTAAGCGTAAGAAGGGTTGGACAAGGGTGTGGAGTGACAAGTCACAAGAAGGGAGTGGCGACACAAAGATGTTAATTAATGTCCGGCGTCATGGAAAAACTGACAAAGGTACTTCTTGAAAGGTTAATTTTTAACTGTTCATATTGATACGGTCACTTCAAAAGTCATTCTACAATATCAAGTACGCCACCAGGAAGAAGGAAAAAGTAGATAATGGTCACGTTTTATAGCCCTACAGTTGAATGAGAACGCTTGACAGAGATCTGCTGCCACCTAGCGGCTGCTTACGGAGTCTTCATGATTCGTATTTGTAATTAGGAGAACAAATTGAATAACAATATGTTAATCTGTTGATGGCGAAGTACTCGAGTCTTCCTTTATTTATATTTTTGTTATTTAATTTGAAATAGTATCAATTTAAAGGCAAACATTCTTGACTCTGATAACAATTTATCCATCCGTAAATTGTTTCTTAGATGACCAGCAGAGGGCGCCATCGTTCATTACAGAATCTGTATTTTCCAAACACGTTTATTTTGGCTTATTCAAAAGTATTGATAATATCATTTCCTTAACAATAAAAAATAGCTATTTTTATCATACAACACTGTAAAAAAACCTCAACGTTTCACAGTATAAACTGTCCGCATACAACTTGCATTTCATTGAAAATTGGCTGATTCTCCTAAGACCTCAAGACACAAAACCATGATTATGTATTTGAACTACTAGCAACCAAAAGACTTTAAAAAGGAATTGTGCATATATTGACAAAGAAAAAAAAACGCCTTTTCAAAATAAAACGTCTGACATGATGTGTCTTCAGGTATTAGTTCTTGATACTTTTTTGTGGGTCCACTCATAAAAGACATCAACCAAATGTCATGTTTTTAGCTAAAACTGGCATTTCTGCGATCGTTAGCAGAAAATCCTCACGCTAAATGCTGCTATTTATGTGACTGTAAAGTGTCCTTGAGAGTTTTGAAAGGCGCTTATAAATGAAATGGATTATTATTATAAAATAAACAAAAAACAAACAAAAATAAAACTGTTTCTGTAATCATTGAACTAAAAAGTCAACTTAAAGCTCGCCTCATTGACCTCCCTTGCAACCCTCACGTTGCCATGGCAATCGGCACCACCTTATCGTGAGTTCACGATGCCTTTTTGAGACCGCCTGTGTTGCTTTGATTCGCGTGACAAAAATCACAGTGACATTTTTATTGGGGGGTGACTTGAGAGGAAATTAAAATTGGAGACAAAGCCCAAAAAAACAGGTCAATATCAGGCCCAAGTAATTACCCACAGTTTCTCGGGTTGCTAGGAGACGACGGCACCAGGGTGGGAGACAGCGGGAGAGGCAAGACCATCATTTCTAATTATCGAATAGTTAGCGGGGATTATGAAATGCACGCTTGCTTTGTTATAGAGACCGATTGTCTCAGGATTGATACTAAAATGCATTTTGGGGGTGTTATTATTATAATTATTTTAATTGACTTTTGGCATTCAGGCATTTTTCAGCAATTCGGGAGAGCAAAAATCATTAGTTCCATCCATGAAAAGTGAAAGCTTGGACTCTCAGCGTGAAGATAAAGCGCTTTGAGGAGTGCGCTGTACCTTTAAATGGTGTCAAGTCACCAAGGAGTGGGGAGCGGGAGTTGAAAAGTGGGGGGTGGGGGTTTATAGTGAACGCTTTCTCTTGTCTGTGACGGCACATTTGACCAAAAGAAAGAAACACCCCGTAAACTACAGTCGTCCTTCCAGGAATTTCTATTATTATTATTATTAATCATAATATCCCATATTTTAATGAGCATCTGAGCCCAATGAGCAACAAATACCCCCAATGAGACTTTTTAGGACTGCACTATTTTTGGATTGTGTCACCTTTTAAATTGTTCGAGAAGCAAATACGATGGCACACAAGGACGGAAGCGCAACGGGGGATAATTTGGGGGTTAAAGCTGCACCGACGGGAACCACGGCGGGGAGCGGTGGCGGCGTCGTGGTGGAGGTCCGCGAGAAGAAGGGACCCCTGAGGGCAGCCATACCCACAATGCCTTTCCCTCTGGCGGTCATATGCCTCATCCTCAACACCTTCATACCTGGATTAGGTGAGTTTTTTTTAGACATTATTACTGTACATTGTTTGTATGATGTATTTTAAATTAGAATTTGGAGATTTGGGGGAGGGAGGGACAAATATTTACAGTTCACTTGGAGATAGCCACAAATCTATTATCCATATTTCACGGATATGCAAGTAAGGTCTACTGAAAAACATCAAATTTCTTTTACATTGACTTCAATTACACACTGACTGTAATGACGTCACAGCCCTAATGTGTAACCAAATCTCCCCCAAAAAACTATTTTTTTCCTTCGAGTGAAGCAACCTCTTGAAAATGTCACCAACAGACTGTCTGTCAAGCTCCAAATTCAATCAAAGGTGCCCAATCGATCCCCCCTCCTGCCCACCCACAGATGCTTCGCTTCCTTTTGGCAACCGTGTTGACTTGATATGACTAAATTGTCCCCGGCACCTGTGCACTGTGCAGTTTGCCCGAATGCCATGACATTTTATTGAATGGCCGCCCGGACTGGTTGTTATGACAACACAGTTTGAAAATGAACACAACTCGGTACCTAATGTGTGCGTGTGTGTGTGTGTGTTATATCGATATCGGATATAATATATATATATATATATTTCTATGCACGCACGGAGAAAATTATATATATATATATATATGAGTGTGTGTGCGCAAACGAGTAAACGATTGAGCAGAGTATGTTTTGTTGCACACAACCCAGAGGCCAAAATAAAAGAATCAGATTTTATTGTGTGTGTAATTACATTTGGAGCCTTGCATGGTCTCCTATCTTTTTGAGTCTGTGCGTGTGTGTTTGTATCACTAGTCTTGTGAGGACCACTAACATTTTATAGCATATGTAGAGAGGACATTTTTGACAAGTGAGGACCTTTTGGCCGGTGCTCACAAGTTTTTCATTTTAAAGGCTTCTCGAGGGTCTATATATGCATCTGTTAAAGTTTCAGAGAGGTCCTCACAAATTCACCCAAAATGATTTTTTGGTGTGTATTTTCATTTCACTTGGATACACACACTTTTTACTCACTGTGTGTGTGTCTATGTGTGTGTGTGCGGTTAATGAGAGGAAAAAGTTCATACCACAAAAAGAAAAACGATATTTTAACCAAATTCACTACAGGGGTGAGGACTTTGAATGTACCCATTCAGAAACCTCACTCCTGCTCTTATTTCAGTTTCAAGTCCACTTTTTATTTATTTGTTTTTAAAGAAGTTGAAGTGGGAAATGGGGTGACATTTTGTGTTCAAATGTAACACTAGTTCTCTAAACTTATCAGCAACGGTGGTCCTCACTCCTTATCTGGAGTTATCCGGACCTCACAAAATTATTGAAACAGGAATGTGTGTGTTTTGTGTCAGGATGCACAAAAGGACCTGCAGTCGGTTCTATTATAAAATATATACAATGTCTAGGACTAGAACAATACTAAAAAACTAGAATTTTAAATCCATAAAAAAAGTCACAATACACCCCTAAGTAAAACAGGATGGTCGTCGCAGAGGATAAAGAATATATACCCAAACGTTCAATTGACGGTCTGAAATCAAAGCTTTCTCACTTTTAGCCGATTAGACACTGAGACTAAATTGTACATTTGGGAAGGACGCCATCACTTTCCAAAAAAGAAAAGCAGGCAATGCATTGTGGGTAGTGGCTCCCAGAGTGATCACACTCAAATTTTTCAAAGCCTCTCTCTCTCTCTATTGTCTGCCTTTACTTCTCCCGCTAGTCTTTTTCACACTCAGTCATTAATGTCCCACATGAGTAATGGGGGCTTTGGAGATTTCTTTGTGTAATTATAGTCATTAGTCCGGTTAATATCTGGCACACGCGAACACGCGTGTGCGACCACATCTCTCACAAACTCCCTCAGTCTTTTACACGGGGAAGATTATTATTACAATTTGAGAGTGACTCCCCCCCCTTTTTTTGCTACACTTCCTAATTACGTACCTCACACTCAAGTTCACGCCATCACGCCAGCGTTCACTCAACCCGGAAGTAACTCAAATAGATAGAAAGCTAGCTAGATAGAATAGCTAATAGATAGATAAGAATAGCTAATAGATAGAGTAATAATAATCATACATTTCATTTATAAGCGCCTTTCAAAACTCTCAAGGACACTTTACAGTCACAGGATATTTTTGCTGCGGGTGAGCAGCGGCAACCATACGCGCCAGCGTTCACTCAACCCGAAAGTAACTCAAATAGATTAGAAAGCTAGCTCGCTAGCTTTTTAATCTATTTGAGTTACTAATAGAGTAATAATAATAATACATTTCATTTATAAGCGCCTTTCAAAACTCTTAAGGACACTTTACAGTCACAGGATATTTTTTCTGCGGGTGAGCAGCGGCAGCCATCCCCGCCAGGTTTCACTCAACCCGGAAGTAACTCAAATAGATATAAAGCTAGCTAGCTATCTAGCTAATAGATAGAGTAATAATAATAATACATTTCATTTATAAGCGTCTTTCAAAACTCTCAAGAACACTTTAAAGTCACAGGATATTTTTTCTGCGGGTGAGCAGCGGCAGCCACACGCGCCAGCGTTCACTGTTACTTTTCCTTGCGTGTCTACATTTTTTGGGGAAAACAACAAAGCTCTCTAATTTCTGCCACACTAATTCTGTCATCATATTTTCTGTTGTTATTATATTATTCCTAAAAAAATAGTTTGTAAAACCAAGGGAACAATTTGTAGAGATTTAAATGTGAGATGAGTGTGTTTGGCTATGCGCACATCCCACCTGCTCCGACTGTTGGTTTCCATCAGTGTGACAAGAAAAAACGCCCACCATGCATTCCTCACGCTGGCACTCTTACTTTTTGTCACTTTCCAAAATCCACACTACTGCTAGCGATTTGTCAAACTCATTTTTTGTTACCGTTTCCCTTGGAGGGCTGTTATAACTGAAACAAAATTCAATCATAATGGTATTATTATTATTATTAGTTTAAAAAAATAAAAGCTGTACAAAACTTTGTATGGCTGTTTGGCTCTGGAGACAACCCATCAAGTTAGCCGAAGCAATTTTTAAGTAAGATCACAAGCAATAGCGTTTAATCCATTTGGTTAAAGCACTTAAAGGACAACCGACGCCTCTGGACAAGTTGTGTCCATAATTTGTAAAATCACTTGAAATGACTTCTACTGAGCGTATTTTACAAAGATTCCGTCGCATATAGCTATATTTTATGTTTTAAGACTCGCGCTGAATATTCAGGAAGTCTAGTTCTCGAGTTGTTGATGATTCCTGACGTGACGTCACATCAGGAACGCCCCTGACCGAGAAAGCGACACACAATGCATTTTGGGTACTTTGGTCTGAAAACTTCCTGTTGATGGCGAAATTAGAAGGAAAACACATAAATAACGCGATGGTGAATGGTTGTGTGTTGCACCAAGACTACTATTTGATACTAGTTGACACAAATTCCCAGCAGACAAATCAGCCCATTTCCAACGGAGCTCGGGCGCCAACTTGTGCATTTTCTGGGTGCTCCATTGGAGTCCTGACGACTCGAACTGATGTGCTTTCCTCTTCAGAACTATTTGAATCATATTCATAACTGGATGAGTAACAAGAAAGCATCTTCTCCAAATCTGAAGCCATTGTTTTGATTCTAGAGAAAGGCAAGATGTCCTGACGTGACGTCATGAACAAGGGGGCGGGACATTCTGAAAATCGCCATCTCCGAGGTCATTTTGAAGTAGTTTTACTCACTTTAACTCATTTATATTGGTGTTTTGCATTTGACTAAAATATCAGCCTGGTAGCGTGTTTTGGGTATTTTAGATGCTATAAAACGTTTTTCTGATGTTAGTTAGGAAACAAAAACATGGTGTCGGTTGTCCTTTAAAGTGTAAAAAAAAAATTGTGACATTTATGAGTTTCTTGGTCTGTTGCCGGATAAGATGTCCTTTTTTTAAAAAAGGAGATAAAGTAAATTAAGAAAGTACGGTCTCCTCTTCGAAAAAGCTACTCTTAAGTGAGCAATTTTCCAAATATTTTCATCTCAAGCTGTTTACAAACGACAACCTTTTATGAACAATTCCAACTCGCTACAGTACAATATTTTTTTTATTGCAGTATTTCGTGAGCTATGATGTTCTCAGCTAAAATTCCTAATAACTGCTATGACATTTAACCAAGCGCTCAATACTCTCCCGGAACCCAATATTGCTAATATCATGAGCAATAACTAACAACAACGTTGTTTTATTGCAAGGTACCTTCATCTCCGCCTTCACAGTGCTGTGCGGCGCTCGCAGCGAGTTGGTGGCACAGCGCGGAGCGTGTTGCGTGTTTTGGCTCAACGTGGCAGCCGCTCTCATCCAGATTGCCACGGCTATCATCATGGTGGGATGGATCATGAGCATCTTCTGGGGAATGGATATGGTCATCTTGGCAAGTCAGTCGCATCGCAATCCTCTGCCGCGCCGCTCAGCTTTATTTGGACTGTCACAGGAAATGATACATGAGATAAAGTTTTTTTTGGGGTTATCTATCAAAATTGCCAATCATATACAGTACTTGTTTATTGGCTTGCAGGAAAGTGATAATGCAATATTTGAAGGAAGACTTGTAAAAAAAAAATCTCTTAAATAAAATGAAAACAAAATGTTTACATGTAGCTCCTGGCTGTTTGATTATTCATGCAGAGATTTGGAGCTAACATGTTACAACGCAGAATCATGTTGTCAAAGGTCGGAGAATGCACACATTCCCATTTTTCTGACATAACAAGAAGATCTCCCTCCTTGCCTCCTTAATGATCATCCTGCTTGGCATGTGATCAATCCATTCTTCTATTCCTCTCCCTCAACCCATCCGCCTAATGAGTACCATGCCACTCCTCCCACACGGTCGCCTGGTGTCTCTCCCACATCTTTATTGCCGTATCTTTTCCCCTCACATTAATTCCACCCACGTCCCTTTTTTCATCCAGACTTTTTCACCAGCCACGATCCGACGACTGCGGGTTGTGCGTGTCTGTCAGGTGGTTTCAGCTTGATATGTTGGTGATGTTCAATAACTAACTGTCTTTTTCTTCTCTCCCGCATCTTCTTCCCGAAGTTTCTGACGGTAGGTTATTAACTCTTCCCTCGTATATTTCCATTCTTCAATAAGGCTTTCCAAAGGAAATTGTCACACACAAATAACAGCCAATGTTAGTTTGTGGGAGTCTTTCTAAAAGAAATGCAGTTTGTAACATGTATGCCAAAACAACAGTTTGAACTAACACAAGCGAAAAATGTGTTGAATTTACTCAATTTTATTTCATTGAGTTGATGCACAAAACAAAACCATCTTGATCCAGATTTTTTTTTTGTTAAGCAATAGTCTATAACATATATCTTGATTTAGGTTTATTTTATTACATGCTATCACTTGACCAAATGAAATAGAGTACAATTAAAAACACACATACTTACACATTCGTCATTTTAGGGTGAACACTAATGACTGTTTCAACCAGTCTTTCTCTGTCCACATCCAGGCTACAGAGATCAGGGCCTTCCCCAGGACGTCTGAAAGGACTCAACCGTGTGAGCTGAAGTCTGGGGGGACCTGAACACCCCTACATCGAAACACACCGGCAACCTGTTCTCCTTTAAACAGAGTAGAAAACACCGGGAGGAGTTTACTTGTAAAACAGAGGACATGAATTCTCTGCCGAAATGTTAGCAAGCTAACGGGCTAACCGCGACATGCTAACTACGACGCTAGGAGTGAACAGGTCAGGGGGGAAACATGTATGTAATGCCAGAAATAACTGTGTTTTTTTCTTTTCGAATCATATAATCACCAAACAACGTTTCACAACAACGACTAAATATAAATGTTACTAAAAAAAGTATAACGTAGTGCCTTGAAATACCTTCTGGTATATGAGTTGTGGAACTATTCTTCTTCGTTTGTGTTAGCATGACTGTTTTATACTGCCGTCTCGTGGCCAAGTGGTGAAAATAGAAAATTCTGTAATTTTTTTATTCTTTGTATTGTATTTTTTAAAAAAGATAATACGGAATATTTTCTGTAATAAGCATGGTCGTGGAATGTATTAAACTTGTAAATTATTGTATGTCGTCTGAATTAGCTCACAAAAATGTACGTTGTCCTTGCGATGTCTTTTGGGCGTGGGGGGGGGCGAGAGCCAATATGGGCAGATAAATTGTACTTTGTCATCGAGTGGAAAATAATTTAACTGACACACTTATTTGGAGTAAATCACTAATTTGCAAAAAAAAAACCTCGTGAATCTGATTGTTGTGTTTTGTGTTGCTATTTTGGGTTAGTAAAATCTAAATGACAAAAAGAAAGAAAATAACGTGTTCAAAGACAATATTTCTGTCAATGGTGCATTCTTGTTATTAAATTACATATTTCACTTTTCTGGATGTATTTTTTGGAGTTTCAATGTCAAAACAAAAAAATACATAAAAAAACAAGACAATGAAGTGCAAATGTGATAAATAAAAACGCATCTGGTCCACTTGTTTATCCAGAATGTAGCCCAAATGCAAAGGGGGGGGTGTGTGTGTGCAAAATGGTGGTCCCGCAGTACACTATGAAGTTTGTTGGCCATGCTGCCGATTATCGTCTCGTGACCAAATAAGGACATTGTCATGCATTTGCTGAAAGTACAAAACTAAACATTGGAGAGCCGAGCCATGAGATGCCAAAACATTCACGACAGCTAATTGTGACTCGCTAGAAATGCTTTCCCACCATCTTGATCCACATGAACAAAAACATCGCAAATAGATTACATGACCTCCATGGCAATGACGGAACCCTTTTAAAAAAAATAGTTTCTGAATTTAGATATGGAGGATTCATAAAATGGATGTGAATGGGATAAATTGACCTATATATGTTGAAATAGTAATGCACTTTCATTAAACGATCTTTTATTTTGGTAATACGTTTATATACTATAAGTGAGCATGTGACTGAGCACACCCACAACGGCGGAAACACACTTAGTCAGATCATGACGGCGACTTGTTTGCGAATTAAAATAAACGACAAGCCTCACAGCAAACCCATTTGTCTTTTAATCAAGTGGAATCCACATACATGGACACACATAAAGCAAGACACAAAAAAAGGAGATTTTGGTAGATTTCTTGTAATGCGGTACAAATCACCCTGAGCTTCATTAAAACTGACCGCCAAAAAAAACAAAAAAAACAAAGAAAAGTCTCCCGACTAAACTACATTGCAATAAAAAGCGGCGAGGCCAAACAGAAGGAAATGAAAATGTGAATTATTCCAGTTTTTAATTAATTCTAAAGCCTCTTTTTGTGCCCGTTTCCTCCCAAGGGCCGTTATGAATTTGGGGAAGACCTCCACATATGACATATAGAACGCACAACAAATGAGTACAGTGATACCATGGCTTACAAACTTAATTGGTTCCCAGACAGAGTGTGCAAGGCGAAAAGTGTGTCTCCCAAAAATTAATTTCCCATAGGAAACCATTAAAATGAGAGTAATCCGTTACCAGGTCCCCATAAAACATAACACTGCTGCTTTCTTGACCAATCACGTGGCTTTAACCGAAGACTGGAGGTGGGGAATAGAGGACAAAAACAGTCGGCTGCCATTTTGTTTTTCGAAGAACGGACTCGTTTGCGAATGACACATCACTCATTGAGGCAGCTCGGTGTACGAAAAAAGTTCGTATGCCAAGGTAAAATTTTCATAAATGTAACGTTCATAACCCGAAAAGTTCGTAAGCCAAGGGGTCCGTAAACCGAGATATCACTGTACCTAGTTTTCAAATCTGAAGTCAATAATAATAACTGTTATTGTGGTTTACATGGAACAATTTGAAATTTTGGTTCGGAATTTAGAAAGCTTCATGAAGTTCGATTTGCTTTCGCGGGCCGAATAAAATGATGTGGCGTGCCAGATTTGGCCCCCGGGCCTTGCGTTTGACACCTGTGTTATATGACAACATCCTCCTCCTCATGCTCATTGTTTAACCCTGATCGTCTTGTAAAAGTCCAACAAAACAGAAAAAAATCAGGAAAAAAAAATATTGTGTTACATGTTCTTTTTTTGTCTCTACTTTGGCCTCCGATGCGACCCCGGTGCCCGTCGGTTCTTTTCTGATTGGTCCAAGGACCCGGTTGTCAAACGGGCGGCCTACGGCCCTCCCAGTAGCTCCGATAGGCTTCATGGAACATGTCCTTGCATTGCAGTTTAGCGTTGAGGCGCGAGCAAATGAGGAAAGAGCCGCCCATTTTACGGTGCAACGAATACGTCTCCTCGGGCGGCGGCGTCAGGCGGTGACGCAGCATAACGGGAATCAGGTTATGGATGCGCTCCGTGGTGGACTGAGCGCCAAAATCAAACGTGTCCTTGGATGCGAAGGCCTCGCCCAGGATCATGACCGCATCCACGTGGGCGTTCTCCATGGCCTGGATGGGTGGACAGATGGACAAGATTAACAGAAAAGCACTATATAAATCAATATATATATGTATATATTGTATTTTGTACAGGCGCCCCCATTTCAAACTCAGATAACTCCAGACCCATATAATTTAGGAATTAACTATTTTTTTCTGATGAAAAAATAAAATTTGAGGTTTCTTACGCTCAATTGAATGTTTATGTAGTCCTAAAATTCAATCTTCTGTGGGTCCCGCAATTTGAGTGATTATGACGAAAACCCTGGCACTGGAGTGGACACATTTTTGGCATATCATCAATAAGTTAATTTGAAAATCATTGATTTTCACTCAGTTATTAATTAAATAAAACGGTGAAAAAACAAATACGATTTGAAGAGGTAAATCAGTTAAAACTATGATCATTTAAAAACGTCAAAAATTACAATTGAATAAAAAAAATGTACAAATTAAATAAATTGACTTTTAAATTTTTTATTTTCCAATGATTTAATTTTCCTTCAAGGATTAATTTGTTTTATTTTTTAAATTAAATTAAAATACGCTTGTTTCTGATGTTAAAAATAAAAAGATTGTAGTGGTTGTGTAAAAAAATAGCAAATTAAAAATACATGATTAAAATATGTATTTTAGATTCAATATATACACAAATACAAACGAAAACAATATGTGCGCGCTTACCTTGGACTCATAACCGGTGAGGAACTTCATCTCGATGGATTTCTTCAGAACTCCTTCTCGGTCGCCTTCAGAGGCGGAGCGGATCACCTGCCATCACAAATGAAAACATCACCTGTGACCTAATTCTTACACATCACACGTCAAACAAGACTTACTTCAATGTAGACATCAGTGAAACGTTGATCAAATCCCCTGGTTGCTCCGAAGTCCAACAGCGCCACCTGTGGACAAACACGGGATATTTTTTATTTATAAAAGTAATGGGATTTAATTGTATTTTTTCCCCCTTTCAAGATGGACTCACCTTGTGTGTCTGCGGATCGTAGAGGAAATTGGACCAGTTTGGGTCGGTTTGCATGAAGCGGAACTCAAACAACTCTCTAAGGCACAGCTTCAGGATGTTCTCACAAATCTGAAAAAAAATATGATAATAATACTGTGATAATAAGTGTAAGTGTAACTATAAATACATCAATGAATTAATTAATACCAAAAATTAGCTAGTTAGCTATTATATATCTAGCTGACTGGCTGTCTAGCTGGCTTGCTGTTGGTTATCTGGCTATCTATTCGCTATTTATTTGCTATCCATTAGCTAGCTGGCTAGCTATTAGCTGTCTAGCTGGCTGTAAGCTGTCCAGCTGTTGGCTATCTGGCTATCTATTCACTATTTATTTGCTATCCATTAGCTAGCTAGTTAGCTATTAGCTGTCTAGCTGACTGGCTGGCTAACTGTTGGTTATTTGGCTATCTATTCACTATTTATTTGCTATCCATTAGCTAGCTAGCTATTAGCTGTCTAGCTGACTGGCTGTCTAGCTGGCTAGCTGTTGGTTATCCGGCTATTTATTTGCTATCCATCAGCTAGCTGGCTAGCTATTGGCCGTCTAGTTGGCTATCTATTCACTATTTATTTGCTATCCATTAGCTAGCTAGCTATTAGCTGACTGGCTGTCTATCTGGCTAGCTGTTGGTTATCTGGCTAATAGCTATTTATTTGTTATCCATTAGCTAGCTAGCTATTAGCTAACTGGCTGTAAGCTGTCACGCTATCTATTAGCTATTTATTTGCTATACATCAGCTAGCTAGCTAGCTAGCTTGCTTTCCATCTATTTGAGTTACTTCGGGGTTGAGTCACCCATAGAAAAACTTTATCCTGTGACTGTAAAGTGACCTTGAGAGTTTTGAAAGGCGCTTAGAAATGAAATGTATTATTATTATAATAAAAAAAACTAAATAAGTAACTAAATAAATACATGTACAAGAAACAGTTCCGCGCTTGTCCACCGGAGGGCGACAGATCCTTCCCACATACCGTGTTCTTGAGTTCCTGTGGGAGACCCTCTGCTTGGTCTAAGGGGAAACCTGGAACCAACTCCGTGGTGAGAACGTGGCTGCTGCTCAGCTCCTCTATAACCTCCGGAACGTAGAAGAACGGGTGTTCTTTCAGTAGCTCCCTTTTGCCATAAACACAAACACAGATGCACAACAATTACAACACATTAAACATGCTATATCTTCTTTTCCTTTCGGCTTTTCCCTTCAAGGCTATATAACGTTTTAAAATGCAGTTTCTGATATATAGTATCATGAATACAGTATACAAAAGTGTATTGTGTTAATTTAAAAAAGAAAAAATATTTTGGTAGATCTGAATTTTTAGCACTCAGTTTATTATTTTTTAAATAATAATAATAATAATAATAACACATTACATTTTAAGCGCCTTTCAAAGCTCTCAAGGACACTTTACAGTCACAGACAAGCATTGGTACTATAATAACTAAAATATAATCACAAATACAATGCAATAAAACACATCCAAAGGCTGACCGAAACTTCTTGGCACACTGAGCCTCTCTTAAGTAGTCACACTCCAGCGCCAACTCTCTCCTCATTACGTCGATCATGTGTTCTGGAAACAGACCTGTGGAAAACATAACATAACAAAACAAAAACACACACAATTAAAAAAAAAATGCATCCCACAAAAATATTTTGTGGATCTGTGTGTGTTTCACGTGTACCGTCGGGCAGCGCGTTGCTCATACTCAACACAGTCATCAGATTGTTGACGTCACTGTTGATACTTTGCGCCACACCGGGATACTAAGCAGAATGGGAATTGTAAATAAAACATAAAATGGACATTGCAAAAAGTACATTAGCTTTTTTCTTTCAATGTAATATGCATATTTACACATACTGTACACACCCACCTGTATTTTCATGGCCACCTCTCTGCCGTCCTTGAGCCTGGCCAAGTGGACTTGACCAATGGAGGCGGCGGCAAACGGGCGCTCCTCGAAGGACTCCAGTTTATCTCTCCAGTTTGGACCCAGGTCGCTGTTTAGTGCTTTCTGAACGCAAGCAGATGTGTTTGTTCATGGTGACGGATGCAACTAGCATATTTCAATGGATTACAATAAAGCAATGCAAGTGATTATTATTATTATTATTTTTTTTTTACCGTCATTTGTTTGATGGGCATGAAGTCGGCGCTCTGCCGCACGCGCTCGAATATTTTGGCTAGCTGCGGGTTGATGAAGGCATCATCTGAAATGAGATTTTTGAAGGGAGCATTTTATCACAACTAGCATTTCTTGCTAACATGCAGGTATGAAGTCAAATGCGGGTTCACTATTTGGCAAGCAGCAGGTCACTAGTGTTATGAACTGAGGTGTTCAATTTCCAATCAAATTTGAAGTCACCTTTGAAAAAAAAAAAATCAAAGATATGACAATTTTTTATATATATATACACACAATACAATACAATACAATACAATACAATACATATTGATTTATATAGCTCTTTAACAATAGCTGAAGGTGGAACAAAGCGCTAACATGGGCAATAATAATAATAATAATAATAATAATAATAAATTTCATTTATAAGCGCCTTTCAAAACTCTCAAGGTCACTTTACAGTCACAGGATCAGTTTTTCTGCGGGCAGTGGCATCCACATGCGCCAGCGTTCACTCAACCCAGAAGTAACTCAAATAGATAGAAAGCTAGCTAGCTAGCTGACAACTATTATCGATTAGCCTTTATTAGTCTCACAGTGGAAAAAAAAATTACATTTAAATGTGATATATATATATATATATATATATATATATATATATATATATATATATATATCACATTTATGATTTTATTTAAATTATTATGTATATATATATCACATTGGTGAAATATATTTTACTATTATTTTTCTTTATATCACATTTATGAAATTATTTTTTAGATTATTATATATATCACATTTATGAAAGTATTTTTCACAATTACAATTGTATTTATATTTATATCACATAAATGAAATTATTTTTAGATTATATATATTACATTTATGATTTTCTTTTACAATTACTCATATTTATATCATTTATATTTACAAAATTATTTTTTAAATCGTTTAAAAATATAAATAATTTATCACAACAAAAACAAGAAGTATTAATTAAAATATCTAAAATATGAACAAAATATGGGGAAAAATACACATGAATATAATTACATAATAATCTGACATAAAATGAACTAAACACTAAAACAGTACTAACAAGCTACTTCAATTCATGTATGCAAACATAAAAAAATAACTAGATAGATAGATAGATAGATAGATAGATAGATAGATAGATAGATAGATAGATAGATAGA